>NW_022196900.1:62031972-62075909 GCF_008632895.1 Mastomys coucha
TTTCTTTGTTTTTTGGAGGGGAAACTGGGAATGGAGAAATTTACATGTAAATAAAGAAAATATCTTTTTATTAAAAAAAAATATATATATAAAGAGATTTATTCAGTGGTTACATTTTCTGCTCTTCAAGGATGTGAAATTTTATTTATTTTCTTTCATGAGCTGTGGCACTAGTTGTCTAGTGTTGAATTTCTTTACACTGCAAGCTAGTATTAGCTCTATACTAGCTATACTCTATAGTATTAGCTCTATACTAGCTATACTCTATAGTATTAGCTCTATGCTAGCTATACTCTATAGTATTAGCTCTATACTAGCTATACTCTATAGTATTAGTTCTATGCTAGCTATACTCTATAGTATTAGCTCTATACTAGCTATACTCTATAGTATTAGCTCTATACTAGCTATACTCTATAGTATTAGCTCTATAGCAAGCACAGACTCAGAAGCAAGGACGTTTTAGTATGTCTTTGAGACAAGAATTTATAGAGTTGCCACTCACAGAACATTTAGAAAGCACAGAATCCCTGAAAATAAAATAGATACTTTGCATTTCATCTTCAGAAGCATTGGACCTGCATGAAGTTGGTGACGACAAGAGTAAAGGGTTTTCCAGAAATTCAGAAAGCATTGCAAAGATGGCAGAGCATACCCTGAGTCATGTGTGAATTCCCCATAAGATTGCTACTTAAAAATAAAATAATAACTTTTGATCCTCACTACAGTCCATAAGTGCATTTCTAAAGCTGCATTTCATTTGGCCGAGGCTTTTACTTTTATAATTACTTGATTTTACATTTATACCCAACTTGGATCTTGAGTTTACTTACATACCACCCCAACTCCAACATGATCTACTATTTAGTTGTATATATTCCCCCAGAGCCTATTTTCTGGTTGTGTTTAGAAATGAGCCATTTGTGATGAATTGATACTCAGAGTGGGTGTAATTGCTGATAAGTCCCCCATGCTCCTGTGAGTAACTCTAATTAAACTCATTGGTACTCCAGAAAATCAATGAGCCATTGAAAATTAACATTCAGAGCTGGGCATGATGACACATGCCTGTAATGCCAGTATACATGCTGAGGCAGGGGGATTATGCACATCTGGACTTCCTACACTATGTGACATACCTCTCACAAAACAAACCAAAGCAAAAAAATAAATGAATAACGAATATCTCAAAAGTTTAAAATTGGACCCAAAACTACCCAGTACAAATTTAACTGTAATAATGTAAATACTCTCAAGTCCACAGACATTGACATCCTGGATGTGGCTCAGTTGTGTGTTCTCCTGCAAGTCAGGCAAGCCAAAGGGTTCAGTTTTCACAAATCAGTAAGAAAGGTCAGGTCTGATTTCTAATGCCTCTTCATTCTGCACTGTGTACACTGGATCGCTAATGTCTGATGCCTATGTACTTTATGATAATATCACATCGTGGAGTTTATTCTGTACCCATGCCTAGAATCTGACAAACTTCAAAGTAGGTAAAATATACATATATGTTTATGTATATGTATAACGCTTAGTCAGAACCTCAAATCATTGGAGTGCCTTGGAAAGAAAAATAGAACCATTTTGCCTTTGATATCAGTGACTCATGCCACCAGACCCAGGCTGCAGGGACAGTTCTGCTACTGCATAGGAGCGATGTGCATCTTGCTTAGTTTACATACATGGCCTTTCTTCCTAAAATCATGTGGGAAGTGGAGCTGGGAATGAAGGACAGAGAGTCCAGAGGGATGATACTTGTTAATGTTTTGTATTAGAGGGGCAGAAAGTAGACGTGCATAGTAACAGGAAGAGGAGGGCGCTCAAGATAGTCCTTCCATAGCCATGAAGATGGCACTGTTATTGCTAACTATATTAGCCATTACCATTTTCTTCTTGTAAAGCCAATGCAATAGAACAGTCATCCAGTTGGAATCAGTGAAGAGCAGTAAAGAGGAGGGAGAATGGGAAAATCTTTCTCTGTTGGGTGAAATACAATAAAGCAGGCATTTTCTACCACCAAACCCAGGCAGTTATGATCCCAATATAATGAGAGTCTTCGAGTGTCAGCAACCCAAGTTTAAAATCTGACTCCTTTTAAAAGCTGTATGAAACTATTTTGTCACTTAGCAATGAAGCCTCGAAGTCCTTGTCTATAAAATGGAAAAAGATCGTGTAAGGATTTAAAGAGAAAGTAAGTCCAATAGACATGGTAGACAACTCATGTATTAATTGCTATTGGTTCCTACTATCCTGTAATAAATTATTCAAATCTCTTGGTGCAGGCTCTTCTGCCTTCACTATGTTACTCCTAAAATCCCCGCTGTTGAAATTTTCTGAAATAATTTTCAGTTTTGTTTCTGGTTTTCTGACCCTTCCCCATCAGGGTAGTTAAGTTACATGACAACCACAAAGGCAAGCTGTTCTAGAAGGAGGGTGCCTTCAGATTAAGCGTGTAACACGTGAAGTTTGAGATCTGAATATTATTCCCCACTGACTACAGACTAGACAAGGAGGTGATTGTCTTCTTTTGCCTCCCAGCCCGTCCCCTTGAAGAACTGCTGTAGTGTCAGCTGTGTTGTGTTGGCTGCCGGAGAGTACAGCTGTGGGGAGGTGAGCTGAAGGATACCCCCCAGATTTGTTGTAAAAGAAGGGCAGCTGCCAGCAAGCCCAGACATGCTCCAGGATCTTGAATATGAGCTACCTGTTACCAGCTGTACAGGGGTAGTGTGTCCTCAGATAAAGCTCAAATTGCTCTTGAGACCGTATTTTCCTCCCATCTCTGCTTTGCCCTTTCTTCAAGGTACATTTCAACTATCAGTTCCTGCATGCAGGCTTTTGTACTCTCTGATGGTCTTTCTCCCCATCTCAGTTTACCGCATGGGCTAATATACAGAACTTGAATCTGTGAGCCTCCTTGACTGATCTGCTGAAGTATCCAGCCCCAACCCCCACATCAAAGAACATGTTGAAAATACTGGTAGCCCATAGTCTCAGATAATATCCTCTGATCTACTGGCTTCTTGAGGTTATGACCATTCTCTGGTTTTCATCCAATATAAATTGATGGTTTAATTGACCATTAGTTGTATCCATCCTGGTTTCTGATTCTAACCACATGGGTCATACATAAGTAAAGTACACAGTGGAAAGAGACCATGGGGCTGTTTTAGCTGATGGTTATTACTTTCATTCATTTGTACTATTGTGAAAAACCTCCAATTTTTTTCTCCCTAATCGAGAGTCCAACAGTTTGTTTTTTCAGGTGTTCAAAGGATTAATAATTTGAATTTGATGAGCTAATTCACTTAATAGCATGGGAAAGTAATACTAGTGCAGGTGCATGCATGCATGCTTGTGTATGTGTGTGTGTGTGTGTGTGTTTGCCTATGTGTGTGCCCATATGCCCAATCATGCACATTCACATACCCTCTGCATGTGTACCCCCTTAAAAATGAGAGATATAATGAAAAACTGTCTCATTCTTAAGTTATACTATAAAAGTTTCTTCACTTTTCTTTTGTACTTTCCCTTGATGAAGTCAGTATTCCAGGCCAGTTGTCCATTTCAGCTCTGAGATTGCATTCTGTGACTCATTACTCTTCTTAAACTACTTTAATTTTGACATGATAGCTTACACCTATGATCCCAGCACTCAGTAAACTGAAGCAGGAGAACGACCATGAGTCCAAGGCCATCCTGGGCTTCAGAATAAGACTGTCTCTAAAAGAAGAGTAACATAAAAGACATATTCTACACAAAAACCATGTCTCTGTTTGTAAATTAGTGTACCTTTCACCAGGGTGCCAGGTCTTCGGGCACCATTTGTTGTCTTACCATTGTTCTGTTATCGCACATAAATTCCTACCATCTACAGCTACCTAGATAGGGGTATCCAGCGTGTGTGGCCTGACTGATCTCCCCAGTCTCTTAGGAGAACCTATTCCTGAGCCCATCCTTAGAGATTTTGAGTCAGGATATCAAGGATGAGTTTCTTTACAAAGCTTTTCCCATGAGGCTAAGGAGCAACTGATGTGGAAACCATGGGGATAAAAAGCTCAGGTTCTTCCTGATAGGAATCAATTAATTGCTCACGGAAATCAGATGGAAGAACAGATAATCCTCAAGCTTTAGATCCTGAGATACCTAAATTCAGTTCTGTAGCACTTTGGAATCAGCTCATGAAGTGCTTATACACAGATTCCTCCCACAGGTAATGCACTGTTCTGTTTCTGTTTCTTCTTCCTCCTCCTCTTTTTCTTCTTCTCCTCTTCCACCCCCTTTTTCTCTTCTTCTTCTTAAATTGGTATTGATGAAAAGGGCATAAACTTATTTGCTCAGAAGCCTCACAGTCCCAAGTGAGCCCAGCTGCACGCTGAGCTCCACGCCCTTAACTGTACAAACAACCAAGCGGCCCAGGGTATCTGTTGGTGGTGAAGAGTACCTCAAACAGTAAGCAGAGAGAACCCGAGAGGATGAGAACTTCCTTTTTTCTTTTGGTTTTTCATGACAGGGTTTTTCTATATAGCCCTGGTTGTCCTGGGCTTACTCTGGCCTCAAACTCATAAATCCACCTGCCTCTGCCTCCCAAGTTCTGGGATTAAAGGTGTGTGCCACCACTGCCTGGAGGATGAAATTGACAATGGAGATTCATCTGAAATGAGTGTTTTCTGGATGTCTAGGGAGAAATCTACACAACAGAGAACAGGGTTCCCTCATTTATTTGGAGGTTTAAAGTTGTACGTTTGCTCCAGACAGGATTTTCCAAGTGTTTGTCATTGATGATATTTAAAAGAAGCAACTGTCCCCATGTTCCCTTCATCCCAGTACTCGCAGGGTTCCTTTCCAAGAAGCACGGTGCTCAGCATCTCCCACTTTTCCCTTAGCACAGACCTAGTGCTTGGGCATGTGCCCTAGGTACACAGTGGCAGCATTAGATGGTGAATTACAGGATGCCTACTACCAGGAGTTTCGTAGGCTCACATGAGAGAAATAAGCATTTCACAAGGCAGAAAAGGACATACAGGATTTTGAAAGGAGACCATACTAGCAGGCTCTTGTAAAGTCCACATTCTTTTGTGCACATGAAAGGCTCTTTATGACCTTGACTCTGCTAAAGTCCAAAGGCACGCTTGCTCTTATCCAGCAGGCTGCTCATACTTCTCATATAATTCTTTTTAATCTGTCACTGACTTGGCTTACAGTGCCCTGTCAGGAGGAAATAAATAATTCCTGTCCATGCGTCCTATACAGCTCCCCTAAATAAAGTTTTATTGACTACTATGAATCTTGTTTTTCTATACTCTTCCCAAATACAACTGGCCATTCTGTCCTTGTCCTCAGTATGTGAGAATGTTGTTCCTATCAGTTCTTTCTGTTTGAGACATCTATGATTTCTCCATGTATCTTGTATTGATTCCAGTCGACCAACTCTGCTATGAGCTCTTGTGTCACAGAATATCCTAAGTATAGGCATACACGTGGGTGCACACGTGCGTGCACACGCGCATACACAAACACACACACACACATATACACACACACACACACACACACACATGAAGCTTCCCCCTTTTAAAACACAATCTGCTTCTCTATTTCATTATAGCTACACTTCTATCATGCAGGTAAATATGTGACTTTTATTAGGCAATCATTTTAAAATACAGGGCAGCCCATATCCAGTTTACAAATAGGTTTGTCTGAAGAGGAGCTGACTGGCTTATACAACGTGACCTAAGACCTACCATCATTGACCCCTTCTCAACCTGTCTCCAGCCACATGAATGTTGCTGCTGTTTCCTGGACCTTATTTATTATCTATCTGTGTTCAGAGGTCTCTCCTGATGGCACACTTGAAGTAGCAACCTCTATTCCAAAGCCCTTATTACACCTGGATCTGCCCTTTACCCATCCACACTACTTCTCCTCACCTGACACAACACATATTATTTCATTTGTGCATCATGTCTTCTCATGTATACCAAAAATTCTGCTTACCACTGTCCTAATATCCAGTGTAGTACTTGCATAATAGCTGACTGGATTAAAAAAAAAAACCCAATGTTGCTACTTAATGTAGTCACTTCTTTAAATTCTTGTTTGTACTCATTTATATAGGCAGGCCATTTGGTCATCTTATTTCCAGTGCCTGGCACATAATAGGTTTCATTAAATGTCTAGAGGGGTCTTAGTTATGGTTTGTACTGCTGTGATAAAGTAACTATGACCAAAAGCAACTTGGGAAGGAAGGGTTTACTTCAGCTTGCAGTTGTACATCACACAATCCATCACTGAAGGAAGTCATAGGGGGAAGCTGAGGACAGAAAATGAAAGAATGCTGATTACTGGCTCACCCTACCTTTTAACACCCAGGACCAGAAGTCCTGGGATGGCATCACTGACAGTGAGCTGCCCTCCCCCACCACCAATCTTCAATGAAGAAAATGCCTCACAGGCCAAACTGGGAGGGGCGTTTTCTCTATTGAGGTTCCCTCTTCCAAAATAAATCTTGCTTGTGCCAAATTTACATAAAACTAATCATATCCATTTGATAGAAAACTATATAGTATAAAATGTTGGAATACCTTTAGTAAATTATGTACTTATACATACAGGATATGTCATTATGCATACAGGATAAAATCACAGTGACCATTATATCTATGAAAATGAGTTGATATGACCAATGGCTGGCTGTTTCTAAGTTTTGTTTTGGCTATTCATTTTTGTGGGGTTCTGTCAGTTTTGATCTGTTAAAAAAAACTAGCCAATATAAATGCAAAAAGCATAAAAAAATATGGGAGATTTGGAGAAATTAGATTTTTTATTTTAAAAAAAAAATCTCATGCAGAAGGCTGCATTTTCTCTGAAATTTAATGGTTTATCTGGCTTACCCTCAGTGTTGCTCAACATGAGTTATTATGTATTTATTCCTCATTAAAAAGTCCAAGCTATAGGAATTTTCTTGTGTATTTCTTGCTGATGAATGGTTATCTTAATACTGGATAATGTTAAATGTAAGTTTGTTTAGTATTGACTTATTTAACACTTCAACATGAAAAAAAAATACTGGAGACTGTATGAAGATTTCTCCAACAAATGTGATGGGCTATTACTTAGAATTGGCTTCACTGAGAATCCAGTGTGGATTGGTGAATAAGTGCCCAGAGAGGATATTCAGCACTGAAGCAGTGCCTACTGTGGGGGCCACAGCAGAAGCAAAGCCAGGTGTCTCATCACTCTGGTGCTGGTAGATTCTATGCCTCCCACAGCAGGAACATTGAACTGTCTCCAGCGAGCGTCATGACAGATTCTAAATCTCTCACATCACTGAAAGAAGAAGTAACTGGCAAGTTACTGTTGGCAACAGGATCAGAATCCAGGTTTCCCAACATCCACTGAACGTTTGTTTCATTTTGCAGTTCTTATACCTAGTAAAGAGGTTGTGAGTTATATGGAAACCTGGGCAAAGGTCATCTTGATTTTAAGGGGATTCGTAAATACGTAATGAGGATAAGCAGACTAGAAGAGTAAGGGGGAATATAAAACATTTATTGTGTAATGTTGCCTTTAGTACTTCTTCTTGGGGGAAATGCCCAGATGAACAAGTGAATGGAGATAGGGCTGTACTGTTCAGCCTCCGTCCCAAGACACTGTCTGTGAGAGAGGGTCAGGTCCCAGGCTGCGATGTGAATGGAGAGCCATTGTTCTCTGGATCTGAGGAAAGGTACTCAGCTCCAAGTGTTTGATTAAGTGAGAGGAAGCACACTTCACAGGCCAGAGATGTAGAGGGCTTTGATCATTTATGTCTCTGTGAAAGCAATTAACTCCTTCCAGTCAAAGATGGGAAGGAATTAGAGACAAAAGTTCCGAGGTTTAACTTAAAATAATGACTTGTCTTCAATAATCTAAAGTTTTGCTAATTTAACTTTAGCCACAAAAATCTCATTCTTAATGCTTTTGATTGTGGCTAACTGTAACAGTGTTAGCAGTTGTACTGTGCTAGGAAAAAAATCAACATAACATAGGAGATATATATATTCTGTCTTGCATCCATGTTCAAACTGCATCTCACAGGCCACATGCAACCACATGTAGCAGAGAACAGCTGTGAATGTGTCACATTACAAGTGATAACTTACTTAGCACTATGAGTTTTTGAAGTTTTGTATAATCTGTGCACAGGTGCATGTGCCTGTGTAGATCAAGGGAACCTTGAGTGTCGTCCCTCCTCAGTTACTGTGTACTTTGTTTTTTGAGTCAGTCTGGGACTAACTTGACTAGGCTGGGCTAGCTGACTGGAAAGCAGTGATTTGCTTGTGTCTGCTTCTCCAGTGTTGCGGTCATGACTGCATATTACTGTACCTGCCTTTTTAATATTGGTTCAGGGCATTGAACTTGTGTCTTAATGCTTGGACAGCAAGCAATTTATGAAGTGAGCCATCATTCCCAGCTTGCATCATGTTTCCTGTAACTCATATTTCTCAATCATAAATTTGTAGATGATTGGACATACGTATAAGAAAAACCAATTAAAATTTTGATTTACATTTTAAAAAATACAAATATTAGTTAATATTAGCTGTCAGCATGACCCTGCCTGGGCTCACCTGAAAATACAAGTCTTAACTGACTTCCTGTCTTTATCAGGATGGTCCGTGGACATTTTATAATGAACTGTCTTGATTACCTTAATTGCTGTAGGAGGGTCCAGCCCACTGTGGGCAGCACCATTCCTAGGCAGGCCCCTCTAGGAATGAAGCATGAGTTTGTGTGTGAGCCAGAGAGTAAGAGAGCCAGCAGACAGCGACCTGTATGGTTCCTGCTATCCTTCAGCTTCAGTATGTTCCCTGTCAGAGGTAATGCTGCCTGGAACAATAAGCACTCCTGCCTTTTAGGTTCCTGCTGTGATTCCCTCAGCGATGCACCAGTGACCTCAAAGTCTAAGATGAAATGAAACATTTTCCCTTAAGTTTCCTCTAACGGCTCAGGTCAGAGTGTTTTGTGGCAACAGCAGGAAGGAAACTAGAGCTACATAGTAACTTTACTTCACACATGCTTGCACACGCTCAGTGTCTGATGCATTTGACTCCCAGATTCCTGAATTACACGTGCCCCTCCAGGCCCTGTCTCACAGTTGTTTATCAAAGAGATGAGACTTCAGGATGCATGGCCCCTTTGACAAAGAAACTAGCTGTGATAACATGCTAGGAAAGTCCATGTGGTCTTGATAAAACACAGAAGATGAATATGCAAGTAATGGGCCATAAGTTCGTTTTATAGTATAGAAGAGAGAGGTAGAAATATCCAGAGGTTGTGACACATTAACCATTTGCACCAGAATTTATAATACATTCAGATTAAGTCCATTTTGCAGAGTCTTGGGGAATAGGCCTCCGAGGTCCCTCTGCATTGAGTTCCTTAGTTCATTTGTGTGCTCCCTCTGGGAGTTCTGGGGTTGACTATTTGCTTCACAACCGGCCTTGACTGTAAAGAGATTGACAATCCTAATCTCTATTTACATAAACTCAGACCAAAGTTCCTCCATTCTAGTCAGCTCTGGTCTGTGCTCTGTCCTCTGTTTAGGCCTTTTCCTTCCTGCTCTGTTTAGTGTCTACTAAATATTTCCCTGTTACATGTTCTTACATTTGCTCATATGGCTGGTTTAGATTGGGATATTATCAGTAAGAAGAAAATTTCTTTAATTCTAATTCCCCTAAAATGTCAAAAAATCTCCATTGCATGCTTTATCTCTCGTTAGTAATAATTAATATTTTGAAAAAATATTAGCTTAAAAGCCTTTTGGGGCTAAGTGGAACTATTTTTATGGAATAGAAAGGAGTCCAGTTCTTAGAGGGATCCCAAGAACTAGATTTGAAATAAATCACTAAGTAGAATGAGCAGGCTCTAGTTTAGCTGTTGTTAGAAGGTTTTCAGATTAAAGTGAATCTGTTGATTTGGCATCTGCTTCTCCTTAGACTCTAGGATTTCTGAATTTGTAAATTAGGTGGTAGTCACTCCATCTTTTCAATACCTAGCATTTAGTGCAAATAGTAAAAGGGAAAAAAGTTTGTTGGTGTCAAACTTAGCCTTTGGAGTGAACATATGCTGAGCAGATGTGGTATGAACTGCTCACTGCCCAGACAAATCAACTCAGGTTCCTTAAAGAGATGCTCATCTCTGAATATTTGAGGAAGAAAATTATTTCAACAGATATCTATCCATCTCCTAAGCATGCAACAATTTCTTCTGCAGGGCCTGTTAAAATTTAGCCCCTGTTATCCACCCAGACCTCATCAAATTCCTCTAGTCCTAGGCAGCTTAATTGGCTTAAAAGGAAAAACAAGTATATTTAAACTGCTCTACTGTTCACAGAGTCTTTTTCCATAAGACAGAACCACTCAAGACGATGAATTACCATGTAGCCCTCCTCCACCAGGTTGTTCTGCAGGGTTTCTAGATTGTCAGATGTCTAGCAATATCTGAAATGTGATAGTAATTTTTTAGCAAGATATGTTCATACATTTAACAGAAGATAACGTCAGAACAGGGGGAGGGGATTGGTGATGGTATGACTGGCTGGGGAAATGTGAGCAAACTTCTGTTCATCCCAGGTACAATGAACAATACTGAAGGACCAGTGGACCAGTGAGTTTACTGGGCATACAGGGGCATGGGCTAGGGCTCACCTCCAGGAAAGCAGGTGCATCACCAGAGCCCACAGCATAGGTAATAACTCCAGGAAGCTGCATACCGGACTTCCCTACCAATTTGTTGCTCCAATGCAGAAGTTGTCCTCTAGCAATTGTTCACTGATGAACCATGGGGAGGGACCTCTTGATTCTTGTGGGTTTCTTGAGCTCCCTGAGTCCTATGAAACTCTCTTCCCTTTAGGGACAGAATGTTTTAATCTGAAGAAAACAGCAATACAATGAGGGTGTAGTTCAGTGGTACAACACTGACCTGCCATGCACTAATACTCTGGATTCTAAACACAGTATGCATGGGCGCGCGCGCGCACACACACACACACACACACACACACACACACACACACACACACCTTAGTAGATCACATGTACGCAAAAATTCATGAAGGTAGGAGAAGGACTAATTCAGGAAAAGAAGGAGCAAGATAAAGTAATAAGGAGTGGAGATGATCAAAATGCATGTATGCATGTATGTATTGCATGTATATATATATGTGTGTATGTATGTATATATGTATTGAGTACATGTATTAAGTTGTAGAAAACATGAAGCTGTAAAACAATAACAAAAACACACAATAACAGTGGGTAGAAAGCCTTTCTTCTCTTCAGTCCAAATCCATGCCCATGGGTATATAAGCACATCTGACAGATGACAGACTACATGTGGTATCTTTCCTTGTGGAGTCTGAGTTTGCCGTACTTCTTGCTCTTCTCAAATGTTTCTCACTGGCGACCAGGCTTACCACTCCCCCAGCCGCAGGCAGCATCTCTACCAGAGGCTTCCCTGAGTTACTTTCCAAGCACACCTGTGTTTTCCTCTATCCCCACAATTCTTCCTGCTCTCTGGGCCCCGAGTCTGGCTCTGTGCCTTCATCTCTGATCACAGGATGAGTTTATATTTTGCCTGCCGGCCTTTTCTCATCATTTGCTTTATACACGCCCTTTCCTCTGTTGCCTCTTGAATTCTTGGCGATGATTTTGTTTGTTTTCTTCTGCTTTGTTTCCCTTGACTGTCTATTGTAACCTTCCATCAATCTCCAGGCAAACTGCACCAGCAAGCCTCTGAACACCTACATCTTTTAGACCTTCCCTCATGGAGCCTGAAACTTTATGCTTGTGACACGATAGAACACTTCTTTTGAGTCGAATAGGTCTACAGAGTTATGTTAATTTGGACCTCTAGCCAAAATGTCTTTCTTCTTCTACTTAGACTGTAAGATTTCTGAATTTATGAATTAAATGTTAGTATCTCCATTCCCCCAGTGCCTAACATTTAGTACAGATAGTAGAAGGAAGCAACTACCCTTATGTGTGATGCTGTTTCCAGTAGACTTAGAAAGATCTTGAAGCTTTCCATCTGTATCCAGGCAGTAAAGACTGTATGCTGGAGAGTCCTCAAGCCTAGCAGTACCTCCTGAAGTCCCACTAAGACATATTGCTAATTGTCTGTCCTATCAGTTGTTCAGAGGCGTGCTAGCCCCTCACTGTTCCTTTCTTTCAGGTTCATCAATATTTGCTTCATGCATTTTACAGCAATCCTATATATGCATTTTGGGTTGCTTATTGTCCTTTTATAGTGATACTTTTCTCAGTGCCCATAGCAGTCGCCTGTCCAGACGCCAGCTTTGTCTCATAATCCACAGCCTCTCCTGCTTGCCTTTGCTTCCCATTTGCATAATGTGTTTTCCCATCTTTCCATTTTCAACCTACACGATTATGTTTGAAGTCCGTTTCTTATATACGGCATTCAAATTGGTCATATTTTTAACCATCTGACCAATTTCCATTTTCATTGCACATATTTAGTCCACTTACAGTTATGAAACTATTGATGTGTTAGAGTGTAAGTATGCCATTTGGGGTTGTTTTCCCACCTTCCTAGAGGCTGTTGCTTGAACATTTTTTTAGAACTCTATGTCATTGAAGTATATCCCTTTATATGTTTTTTCAGTGGATTCTTTAGCTATTACAGTTCATATGTATGACTTATCATACTACTGGTACTGTCATTTTGCCACTTTGGGGGAATTGTGGAAACTTTACATTTTGTTATGTCCTTTTACCCTCTCCCATTTAGAATAGAGCAGATATGGCCTTAGACAGTAAAATATGTTGTTATAAGGTATATTATGCTAGTATATTATATTATTATAAGCTGTATTGCTATATTATAGGAAGTAATTTATAAAGCTTGAGAGAAGGTGGAAAGCCTAGTGTATGTATTGATTTTTTGCCTGTCATGATTTTTATTCCCTTCTGAAGTTCCATGATTTCTCTTCCACCGTTCTTTGGGAAATTTTTAGTTTTTCTTTAGGAAGTAAACTGTTAAAGTCTCTTATTGTTTTCTTTCCTCAGGCAAGAATTTAGTTTTCCTTTATATCTGCATGACAGTTTCCCTGAGTGCTGGATTCTGGGCTGACAGAGGCCTTTGTTGTTGCTTATTTGGTTTTAGTACTTAAACATATATTTGCCACTTCCCTCTGGTTTCCATGATGTCTAATGAGAGATGTGCTGTAGTTAGAACCATTTTCCTGCATAGCCATATATATCTCTAGTTGTTTTGTGAATGTATTTATAAATGTTCCTCATAATTAGCCTTTGGAAGTTCAGCTATAATATATAGGTATTAGCATGGATTGGGAGGAGGGGATGTTCCCTTTGTAATTAGCTCAGCTTCCTGAATTGTTATTTTATTTCTCATCAAAATTAGGGATTGGTAGCTACTTCTCTGAGCACTTTTTCAGACATCCCTTCCGTGTCTCTTCTCCTGAGAACCCCCCTGACATGGATGAGAGCTCTTTGATATAAGCTCACACATCCTGTATGGTCATGTTCACGTCTCCCCTTTGTCTTTTGGGTCTCTTTTTTTTTTTTTTTTTTTTTTTTTTTTTTTTCAGATTTCATTCTTCATTCTTCCACTACCTGGTCACTGATTCTTTGCTGCCACTGAGCCTTCATCAAAATTTTTTATTGACGTTATTGAGTTTTTAGGTGAGACCAGTCCTGTCCTAACACATTTTCTGCCTTCCTGCATTACTTCCTGCAGCTCTAGACAAGCTGAAAGTGTCTGCCCATAACAGACCAGATGAGTCTGATTGCTTCCCGCTTGAATGGCTGCACTCCTGCATTCCTGGTGCTTGTATGTATATTCCAGAGGGCTCCTGATTCCAGTAGGATTTCATCTTCTCAAGCTCCAGATAGCCTTCCTTCTACAGTGAGACAACTATCCTGCATAGTTAACCATGTTACATCTGCCCACAGCAAGCTGCATTCCTGTTCTGCTCCTGGGCTACCCATCGCTCCCTGTTAATCCGCTTCAAAAGCTGGTAAAGAAGAGGGGGAGCCGTGAGAGGGTGGAGAGGAAAAGGGTGCCTTGTAAAGCTTCATAATATTTATCCCTGAATTTTCCTCCACCGAAGGTGAAGAAGTTACTTAACCTTTGCCAAGAAGGCCTAAAACACATCCTTCTTCATTTTTTGTCTGTTTTTTTTAAAACAATAATAATAAGGAAACATTGGGGCATCATTCCCCCTGAGTTACATATTAGCCTTGAACTCACAAATTAAATCTGCTAAAGTACGGCTGGCAATGCCATTCTCTGGTTGTTGTTTAAATTCTCTTCGCTCTAAGATTACTTCAGAGACGCTCATTTATTTTTATTAGAAAGTCTGTTATTATCAATATATACATAAAATCTTAAAATTGAAAATATATTTAAATAATCTTAAAGTTGGAAATATAAATAGCTGTGGCTCTGTACCTTGCCTTTGCTTTTCTCCATTACTTCCACATGGACAATGGGACCCTCTTCTGGGTCACTGAACTGAGGACAGGTTAGGTAGTAAACCATCCTTGTCAATGCTTGAGGCTGAATCCTCTAAGGTAAAGGTGTGTTCAGTCTAATAGGTACACTGTAATTTAATTTTTACAGCAGAAGAGCTAGCTAAAGAGAAACAACTTTCGCTTTTTTTAAGCTAGCATTGCTTGCCTTGCATGGCAGTCCAGGGCCATGGGCAGTTTACCTCCACAAGTTTTCCTGTTTCCTTTGCTTTTACTGCCATTAAAATCTTTATTATATATCCCTTCATAATCACATCCATCAGTATGCTGACTTTAGACCATATTCACCTCCCATTTCCACTCTCCCTGGAACTACCCCTAGAGTTCCACACACATCCTTCCTCCCGATCTTGTCTCCTACTTAACCCTTTTCTATAACCCAGTGAGTATAACTGTTAGTGCTGCCTGTTTGCACATAGATGTAGAACATTCGCTAGGATCTAGGCAACCTACAATGGACCATGCATCTGAAGAAAAATGACACCCCAACCTCAGCAGCCCTCACCTACTAAAATGCCATGGTGGGGAAGTAGGAGCCCCTCTCCTGTCTATGCTGGGGAATTGACAGCATGACTTTGTGTAGATTTTATGGAGGCAAGCAACCACAGCTGCTGTAAGTTCATAGGTGCAATGCCCGCTTCATGTCCAGGAAACACACTATATCTCAGGAGTGCTCCCCAGTCTCTGGTATTTACCGCTTTTTTGATTTCACGGTTAATTTATACTTGATTCTTTGCACACAGTTGCATCAGATTCTTAGTTGAGTATTTTCATAGATTGAACAAAATTTTATTATAAATCCTTAGAGGTTTTAAAGACAGAGGACATGCTCTCTTTTTAGTTCTAAAATTTTATAAGTTAAATTTGGTAGGAAGGTGATATTTAAAACACGGAAAGAGAGGCTTAGGAGATGGCTCAGGAGTGCAGGGCATTGTCTGCTCTTCCAGAGAACGCTATATCTTACCATACTGCACACTGACATCCATTTTTTCACAGAGTTCACTTAGCTAAGTGGGAACTTTTTCAGTATTTGGGGCTCGGAGGAAGTGAAGGGCTCAGGGATTTCTCATGACTGAAAGGAAGTGGACAAACTATCTTGAATGTTTGATGCAGAGGTTAGGGCCTGCTTATTTTAGATTCCCTCCCCACCCCTCACTTCTTAAACCATTTAGGCACAGCCATCACCTCTGTCCTTAACCCCAGTTTCTCTTCTCTTTCTAAAACCAAGAAAAACAAACTCTTTAAACACTGGACAAGAATAGGCAAATGTTCTTAAATCAAGTCTAAACTTTCCACCATTCTAAGGCACGAATTCCCCAGGGCTGGAGGCTCCTTCACTGGTGGTGAGACTCCATGCATCCTCACCATCTAACTTTCAAAGCATGACTTTGTGAGAATGTGGAGCCCAGGGTAGATACTTCCCTGATAAATATTGCATCCTTTGTGCTGTGCATAGCAGCCCTCAACTCCCTGGGGCTCAATAAATAAGAATATTTTATAACATTCCTCAATCAAAATCTTTAAACCAAGAGGTTTTGAGTTTTATTTAAGTGTATGTGTCTGTGTCTATGTGACCATATACAATGTGTGTGGAGATACCCAAGGAGACCATAAAAGGGCTTCATATCCCATAGAGCTGGAGTTACAAGACGCCTAAGGGATTCTGGGAACAAAAGTGAGGTTCCCCGCAAGAGCAGCAAGTGCTCTTAATTGATGACCCACATCTCCAGCCTGAGCAAAGACTTTCTAATTGAATTGTCCTTAGATGTCATGGAGATGTCTGGCTATTTAAGCCCACTTTAAAATTCCACTTCTCCCTTTGTATGTCTATGTCAGATTCAATCCTTTAGGCTTGACCTGAGCCTCATAAACTAGACTAAACTCTCATCCAACATCTTACACAATTTCTACAGAATTTATAGACCATGATGTGCTGTTTACCACATGATGATATGAGGCTGTGTGTTCCATCTCTGCTGCATTTGGGTGTACATCACCTTATCAAGATTGTAAGTTCCTCATGGGTGTGGTGGGATTAAAAGTTCAAGGTTCCCTATGTACCAAAAAGGGTTTGGCATTCTCCGCCCCTGTGGCATCTAAGGTAAAATTTAATAATGCTATTGAGCCTGATAAGGATAATAAATTCCAGGAAGATTTAAATTTACCCTTATTTGTTCTTGAAACATCATTCTTTAAAAAAAAAAAAAAAAGATCCGATTTTAGATACAGCAAGCAAACGCTAAAATGGTCTACCGATAAACCCTGATTTGTTTAAAGGTAAAAATTGGGCATCCTTACAGTTCCAAGGAACAATTAGAATATGCATACATCTGTAGTCAATCTCTGTAAGAGTAGAGGACACATTAGAAATGATTCTCATCTGAATTATTGGTTTTATAATGTGGCTTCTGTATATCAGAACTTTGCACTGTGAGGCATATTTTGTAGTCACCATCCAAATGGCAGTAATATAATTTTCTTGTTTTTCCAACTGCCACTGGACAATGCTTCTAGGAGAACAACTTGGGAGAGAGAGAAAAATGCTAAATGTTTCAGGGGAAATTATATATGCACTCATAGTAAAATCAAAATCTAATTTGTCTAATGACTTTTCTCCAAAGTTGAGCTTTGATTCCATGACTTCAGGAGGGAAAAGGGGTCCTTCCCTTGACCCCAGGCCCTGCTGAGCGCTGGACTTAGTACCAAAGTCGGGAAGCATCTTAGCAAGATACTTTCCCTACAGTGTTACATTTTTCCTTTACAAGAAATATTGATTCTGTTTGTTAACAAAATTTTCTCATAATCATTTAGGCTAAAAATATATAAGATTCTTTGAGTCCAGATAGGCCTGCTATCATGATAGTTGAGGCGAACAGATAATCTTCCATCCCATTGTAACAGTCTCCCCACTTTTGTTAGCTCTGTCTAACTTTTAGCTTCAGGGCAAAATTGATCAAAAAGAGCACATGTCTCTTGCTTCCTCCTAAGCCAGAGAAGGTTTGCTAGCCCTGATGAACTTATCTGACTTGGCATTACCTCTGAGAGTTTGTAATTTCCATTAGGATTTTACTAGTATCATACATTTGTGGCCTTTGACAAAATATTTGTATACATTATGGAATCATAAAGAATTGTTTTACGACCTGAAAAACATAGTTCGTACCTCCACCCCACCCTCCACGCCATCATTTCTGGCAGCCATGATCTTTATGCCTTCTCCATGGTTTGGCCTGTCCTAGGATGGCCTATGGCTATAATTGTACGTTATATGGCCTTCTCAGCCTGACTTCTTTCAAGTAGTTACATGCACTGGTGTTTTCTTTATCTTTCCATGGCTTGGGATCTCATTTGTGTTTAGCACTGTCTCGATGCCCCATAGTCTTGATCTGTTAATCTACATAAGGACATTGTGGCTGTATTGTGAAGACAGTTTGGGACAGTATGGATCAAGCTGTCATAACTGTCCATGTGCATGTTGTATGTGGGCATAACTTTCAACTCATGTGTAGTATTGTAATATTAATAATACTATGTAAGATAATGCCTTGTATCAAAGAATACAAGGTTTGTATCACATAATTCTTTCTGCATCACTTCATCATGAAATGAAAGCATCTTGTTTATGATTTTCTGATCACAGAAATGTGTCTTTCCTCAAAGTGCAATGTGATTTCTTAAGTGTGTCATTCATTTATAACCATCAGATGTAAAAATGAGAGCAAAGATCATTCGTGAGATGACGGATGACTTAAGGAGAAGATCTGTGTGGAGGAATATAGAAATTAGATCCATCTAAAGCTCCTAAATCTTAAGTCTTAAAATTATTTTCCCCCAGTGTAGGGGAATGCCAGGGCCAGTAAGTGGGAGAGGGTGGGGTGGCAGGCATGGGGATGGGGGAGGCAACAGGGGTTTGTTTTTGTTGTTTTTGTTTGTTTCTTTGTTTTTTTGGAGGGGAAACTGGGAAAGGAGAAATTTACATGTAAATAAAGAAAATATCTAATAAAAAATTAAAAATAAAAAAATAATAAAAACATATTTTAAGTAAATAAAAAAAATTATTTTCTTTTACTCTCCTTGGGCCCTGTGGGGAAACTTATTCCAATTTATTAGACCTGTTGTGAATGTGGCTGGGTTTCCTCATCTTGTCCATGTGAAAACAGTACCATGCTTTTGTGCTCGGGTTTCATAGTACAACCGAGGAGCTGGTTCACAGCTCAAGGGCGGCTGAAGGTCAGATGCTTCACTGATGTTGTCAACTCTGGATTCCAGGCTTAGATCCTGCTGTCCCACTACCCAGATAACTTGAGTCAATGCATTTACTGGAAGTTTTTTGCCTGAACAGAGCTTAGATACATCAGTCAGACTTGTCTTTATAAACCTCGTTTTATTTTTGGTTTGTATTTTTTCATTCCATACTAATCCTTAATTATTTTTCAGTTTTTTTGAGACAGGGTTTCTCTGTGTAGCCCTGGCGATCCTGGAACTCACTCTATAGACCAGGCTGGCCTCGAACTCAGAAATCCTCCTGCCTCTGCCGCCCAAGTGCTGGGACTAAAGGTGTGTGCCACCACTTAATCCTTAATTTTGCCCATCTATGTGGCCTTACTCTAGCTCTGTCAACTCCACTAATGACAGACACCTGGTGTGGATACCTGAGGCTGATCAAGTAGTTTCAGGTTCTGTCGAACCTGAACTCACTCTCTAAATTGTCTTCATTACTGCCCTTGGGGCAGCCACTGCCAGTCACTCCTCATCTGTACTGGAAGCAAGATGTATTTGCCATCCTGGGAACAGGCCAAGATGACATCATCGTATCCTACTTTTAGCTAAAAGCACATTAGTTCTCATCATGGTGTGCTGCTTTGCCACTCTAAGGTATTTTAAGGATAACTTTCAAGCCTTCTGGAGCATCACAGAATAGCCAAGGCTAATGAGGAAAATAATGTCAGTGAATTCCTGAGTTCTGCATTCAGGGTTTATGTGTACAGAGTTTGTGCTTTGGGCGTTTCCATTGACTGACTTCCTTAACATCCTCAGATAGTTTACAATAAGTCTAATTGGTTAAACAAGTGCTGTGTGGGAGAGTACAGAGTGATGGGGTGAGGGCTCTTGGTACAAACGTCCTGCACAGACCTCAAGGGAGTTATACGGTTTTGAAAAAAGCCGATCTTGGGGTGAGAGAGATGAGTCTGTAAGAACACTTGCTCTGTAAATATGAGGACCTCAGTTCAAATCCCAGTACCCATGAAATAAAACCGTGCACACCTGTGTGACCCCAGCCTTTGGAGAGTAGAGACTGGCAAATTCTCAGGGGCCAAACCTAAGCAATCTATGAAAAACCCTGTCTCAAAGCAATTAGGTGGAGACACTTGAAGTTCTGCTCTGCCTCAAAGGACAATCTTAAAGGGTTAATACTGAATGATCCTGTTTGTGTATCTCTGAAATGACAACACTTACAGATGGGAGAAGGATTAGCATCTCCCAAGGCTTTGGCATAAGAGAAGCACAAAGCTGTATTTGGTCATTTAAGGGAGTCCAAGAGGTTTTACAATAGACCTTGGAGTTCATGAACATGCTAGAAAACTGCATTTTCAAAATATAGACAGGCTGGAGAGATGGCTGAACAGTAATGAGCAATTTCTGCTTTCAAAGGGGACCTGGATTCAGTTCGTAACTCTGTAATTCCAGGTTTGGGGGAATCTCATATCTTCTTCTGTCTTCTGAGAGCACCATACATGCCCATGGTATGCAAGAAAGACATTTGTACCTAGAAAATTAAAGTGTCTACATTCTTTTAAATCAAAAAACAAACATACATTACAACAGACAAACTCTGACTAGGTGGATAGGTTGTAATAACACCAAGGTTTTGACAGTGGCTCTGTGCTCCAGTTCTAAGGCAGTGCTACTAGAAAGGACTTGGAAGAGTAGGTAAGGTCTCTGCGACATCATTTTTTCAATGACTTTTGCTTATTTTTTGTTAGACAATCTCATGTATTTATATAATGAATTACAGTGTTTTAGCCCTATTCTTTTCTTCCTCCAGTCCCTCCTCCCTCTGGAGCCCTCCTCTACCAAGTCTCCCTCCTCCTTCCATGCCTTCTCTTTGAGTGTGGACACTGAGTTTCTTGCCTGGTGTGGATCAGAAGTTATTTGTTGGAGCACTGGTAACTTCTCAGTGACTATACCACTATAGAAAATGAATCCCCTGCCTCCATCAAACAAAAAGAGGTGAAATCTCATGGCCCCTTCTGCCATCCATGATACAATATCCACAGGCCTGATGATGGTACTGTGCAGATGACCACAGTCAATTAATGAGCACAGTGCTAATGTCATGTCCAGGGGCTATATCTTTTTGCCTCACACCTCAGATTCTTTGGGTCTTCCATTCTTTTCACTCCCTCTTCCAAGGTATTCTCTGAGCCTTGGAAGGGGTAGTACAGATGTCCCATCTAGGGCTGTGTACTTGAGTGTCATAAACTCTTGGCACCTTGGTCAGTTTATAGGTTATAGGTTTCTGTGTTGACCATGACCCACTGAAGTGAGTAGCTTCTTTGAAAACAGGCAGGAGCAGCACTAATCAATCTCTGGATATAAACCTGAGTATTTAGAAGGCAGTTTGATGAAGTCTCTGTTCTTTTTAAAGATCCTCAATAGGCATCGAGAACTGCAGCTGTGTCTTATAAACATTGTGTCTCAAAGCGGATTGTTGCTTAAGAATAGTTGGAAATGTTGCTCAGGTCTTTTCAACCTTTAGTTGACTATGTTCTTAAAATTACCTTTATTTTTCTTCTGTTCTCTAAAGATGTATATTCACCCCCTCAATTGGCCTGAATCATCTATTCTGTAGCAAAATATTGTTATTCCAACATTCTGTCAGCCCAAAAGAACCTCTGTGTATTTAATACACGGAGGAAAATTGGTTTCTAGTTATTTGTTTTCTTTTCTATTTTTAATATGAAACTAAAATAGGTCAGTAAAAACATGAGCTATGGCTCTTTATTTTCCCTTTGGAAATGAGAAAAGAGGGTGTTTCATAGTTGTAGCAAACATGGGTAACTGTACTGCCTGCCCATCAGTATCCAGCCCCATGCAGATGCCAGATGTCCATTGTTGATCATGATATATGGTCTTCTGGATAGCATGGATGCTCCCTCAGAATCCTTCTTACCATCCTATGCACATTTGCAAGATCCCTGAGTTCTGCATTTGTGTTTTAATTCTCCAGCCCCCAGTATAGGGTTTTCTAGAAGATTCTATCAGCTCCCCATGGCATGTGGAAGTCTCTGCATCCACAGTTTGTCTCCTCCTAAGTTTCCTCTTCCAAACATAAATTCCAGGCTTGCTGAAATGCTTTTATCTTTCATAAACAAATATTCTCCAGTGTGATATTGTTTTTCATCTAATTATATCATTCCTTTAAAAAAAAGAAAACTGGAGTTCCGGATGTAGCTGGCAAGCTGTGACCAATTAAAATTTATAGATCAAGAAGAAAGAAATGACCAAAGCTTTAGCTCAGTGGTACAACATGGACCTAGCATGGATAAAGCCTAGGTGCAATGCCCAGTATAAAGAAGTGAAGGGGGCCCGCAAACCTAGCATGGGTAAGGCCTAGCTAGGATAAGATGGTGGGGAGAAGGCAGAGGAGAAGGAACGGGAGGGAAGAGAAGGTGAGAGGAGGGAAGAGGAGGGGAGGAGAGGAAAGAAGGGACAAAAGAAAAAGGAGAATAGAAAAGAGAGAGAAGTGGTGTAGTTAGAAAAGAAGCACAAAAAGCCCATGTGGAGGGATGCAATTTCTTAGACCAGCTGAATTTCAAAGCTCTGTTATCTATACAAGAGCCGGTGGGTACTGACGGCCTAAGTGCAGAGCTTTGTCAGTTTCGTATGATGCTGGCTCTTGTGGCTTTCAACCAGGAAAAAGAGTTGGGTGTTTGTTTGAGACAGGGTTTCTCAGTGTAGCCCTGGCTACTCTGAAACTCACTCTATAGACCAGACTGGCTTCAAACTCACGGAGACCCTCCTGCCTCTGCCTCCCGAGTGCTGGGATGAAAAGCATGTCTACCACATCTGGCCAAGAGTTAAGTTTTTTTTTAATTAGTTTTCTTCGTACATTTAGAGAACTGTAAGAAAATTAATAAGAACAAGAAAAAAATAAAATAATTTATTTACTTGAAAATAAGCCCCGAATTTTTATCCTAACTACGGTCTGATGGAAAGCCAGACTTTCCAAACTGTGAACACAACACATTTAACTGAATGTACTTGAAGCACTTATACTTTTAATGATTGATGGTGCCACATTCCCTTAGATTATTCCATGTCCTAAAGTTATGGGCTTTGAATGGGCACTGTGATAAGACACAAACATACCACAGAATCAACACAGAATCAACACAGAAGGGGAAATGCAGGAGGCAGAGTTCTAGGGAGAGCTCAGTAACACATGCTTCCTTCACTAGGCAGACTTAGTCACAAATACAACAGGTTATTTTTCTTTCAGCTTGCATGTGTCTTCCTATTTTTCAATCAAGTACTAAGTTGTTTTGGGTCTATATATTCATCAAGTCACTTGAGTCTCATTGCTCAGTGATGGGGG
This sequence comes from Mastomys coucha, assembly GCF_008632895.1. Taxonomy (NCBI): domain Eukaryota; kingdom Metazoa; phylum Chordata; class Mammalia; order Rodentia; family Muridae; genus Mastomys; species Mastomys coucha. The sequence goes on from NW_022196900.1 coordinate 62,055,127, forward strand.
GACAGTTGGAAATTTCCATCTTCTATAAATATCACTTAGATCTGGGGCTCTGGGGTGGCTAAGTCAATTATGTTACCTGCCTATATTCTTTAAGAAAAACCCTAAGATGAGAATGATCAGTGTGTGTGTGTGTGTGTGTGTGTGTGTGTGTGTGTGTGCGTGTGTTGAGGTGCATGTGTGTGCACATGTGTATGGAAGCCAGAGGTCAACCTCAGGTGTTGTCCTCATGGGTGTTCTGCCTGCAGGTATGTCTAGGCAGCACTATTCACACATATGATAATGGCACCAGATCCCTGGGACTCACAGAGATCTACCTGCCTCTGCATCCCAAGTGCTAAGGGTTAAAGCCATGAGATACCACCACTGGGTTTCACCCTATTTTTTTTGAGACAAGGTCTCTTACTGGGACTTTGGCTCCTAGGTTAGGCTAGGCTGGCAGGCAGGTGAGACTCAGGGATCCTCTGGTCTCCCCTATCCCAGCACAGGCACAGACTTCTGTGCCTGGCTTTTTTGTGGGCACTAGGGATTGAATTCTTACCCTCATGCTTCCAAGCAAGCACACTCCCCGCTGAGTCATCTCCCACCCGAATCAGCCTAATTTTACCCTCTCAGAAACAGACTTGGGGAGCGGAGGGTAGTGACTAATCCAAGTCCTCACCACTGGCATGTGACTGCCTAAGAACTCACAGCACATCAGGAGTCATAACTAAGACAAATGCCAGCCTCATGGTGGCCCTCCCAGGGCTCCTCCAGCGAAGCCAAGCCTGGACTCATGAAATGGAGAGGCGGGCTTCCCTCTGCACCTTACCTGGGGAATGTGTGACTGGCTTCCAAGTCACCTTCCAGATTCTGAGTGTGTAAGAATCCATGGGATAGCATAGTGATAATGTACTTGAGGTATGAACAGACACTAAACCAGTATTAATGCACCTTCTGGGGCCCGCAACCAAGGAGATCCCAAGGCCTCTCGGAGAGCCTCTCCTCCAGTTTCCTGCAGCTAAAGGGCTGATCCTGCCGCTCAGGGAATTGGACACTTGGGATCTATTTTCAACCTAGAGCAAGCTCCAATTTAACACTGCAGAGTCTGAATTTTTTCTTTTCAATCCCTACAGAAAGAAATGATCCTTGAACCATCTTCAAACCCTTCCGGGGATGATTGCTATTAAAACTGGAAGTCCAAAAACCTGGATAGAGCTTTCTAAAATTTCTTTGGCCTCCTTGAAGGAGTGTGTTTAATACACAGCTTTCTCCAGATTTGTTGAGTTTTCCTCTGTGTGTTTTCAGTGACATTTAACACGGTCCCTAGCTTTAAATAGTCTTTGTGCTTTAAGGCTCATTATTTTTCTTCTTTTTTATTTACTTATTTATTTAGTCTACATCCTGATCGAAGCTTTCCCTCTCCCTTCTCCTCCTCCCACCCCCCTCCCTTTCTCTAAGGAGAAAGGGAGCCCTCCTGTAGATATCAACCCTCTTGATATATCAAATTGCTGTAGGACTAGAGGCATGTTCTCCTATTGAGCCTAGACAAGACAGCCCAGTTAGGGGGGAGGGATCCAAAGGCAGGCAACCAAATCAGAGACAGCCCCTGCTCCATTTGTTAGGGGTCCCACATGAAGACCAAGCTGCACATCTGTTACATAAGTGTAGGGGGCCTAGTTCCGACCCATGCATGGTCTTTAGTTGCTGGTTCAGTCTCTGTGAGCCCTATGGGTTCAGGTTAGTTGACTCTGTAGGTTTTCTTGTGCTGTCCTTGACCTCTCTGTCTCCTTTAATCCTTCCCTTCCCTCTTCCACCGGAGTCCCCAAGCCCCAACAAATGTTTGCCTGTGGGTCTCTGTATCGGATTCCATCAGCTGCTGGGTTAAGCCTCTCAGAGGACAGGTTCCTGACAGCAAGTATAGGAGAATATCATTAAAAGTATCAGGGCTGGGCTCCCTCTCTCTCAATGTGAACCATAAGCTTCTAGAAATTTAATTTTTTAAAAACATTGATTCTTAAATTGCCCTTGTGGCTCACATTTAAACTAAAGTGTACTCCAGAATGACACTTTCTTTTTATGATTTTAACCAGTTCCTCCAATATTTAGGGAATATGCATCGTCAGTCATTCTGTTAGAAACTAGAGACTCAGAGAACATCAAGCAGAGAGGCCCACTCCCTTCAATCACAGAGATGAAATTATCCTCTTGTGGTGTCTCAGTAATCAGACATCTGCAAGTTCCCAGTGGCTGGCTCAGTGGGAAGGGCTGATAACTGGCCTTTACCCTGAATAGTAAGGACTTTTTCCAGGGGAAATCACTAAGGCAAAGAAGAAACTGGAAAGGCATGCTGGGAGGGATGGAGGATGAAGGTGTAACCATGTGGCCAGGGGAAAGTAGAAGAAGCTGCAGTGGTTAGAAGAAGCCACAGTGGAAAATGCCTTCCAGGTTAGAAAAAGTGACACACTTTATAGAGATGGAACTTGCCAGTCTAAGGCAGGGGCATGACATGATCGTGTTAGCACACTTGGAAAAAAAAAATCTTTTGTCCTGAAATAGGATCAAATAGGTTCACCAGGAAAGACTCCAGTGAGAGAGATGCCAATGACAGTCACCTTGTCACCATAGATGACCCAATAACTAGGATGCATGGACAGTAGACTCTTACCGGAGATTGTATATCAGAGTAAATCTGTACAAATAATTTAAATGTCATTGAAAGCATTCTGTAAAATACACTCTGAACCAGCCCCACAAGATCTCTAATGGCTTTCTTAATCACTGCTCCTTTTGATGTTGCGTGTGTTTAGGGAAAACGCACAAGATAATAGGGTGTTTGATCTGGATAAACTGTAAAACAATATGAGAGCACCAGTGGGCTTGTCTATCGACAGGTGCCTTACCCTAGGGGCCACACAGCATTTAGAGTCTGGAAGCACACAGACCATTCCTTTTTTTTTTTTTTTCCAGTGAGCCATTGAAGCTCTCTAACCTTTTGTTGCCTGATCTTTAAAATGTCAATAATAATCATATTTCAAAGAATGGTGAGAGTCAGTACCTGATACCATTCCACCCTAATTTAATATGTAGCTATTTTAACCATTATTCACATTATAATGGCTTCACGGTGCAGTTAGTTCAGTTCTTGTGCTTGCTAGGAGGAAATCTAGGAACACTTCTACATATGCTCATCTTTGCCATGTTCTCATCTTTAGGCCCTTCAGGAAGATGTCTTCCCAGGTGATCCAGCAAATGGCGACCCCTCTCATGCTTCCCCTGGAAGCATGTCTTCACCCCAGGTTGTCTTCTTGACTCTCCAGAGGAACATAGTGTAGAGGAAAATGGAACTGCGGGTTTTCCACCCATGCTCCAGTTCCAGAAATAACGACACCAAGACTTATTATTTATGAGTAAATGCCTAGACCATAAGCTAAGGCCTGTTCCCCAACTAGCTCTTAAATTAAATGACCTGATTATTCTGTTCTGTGAGTGCCACATGACTGGTTACCTCTTCTCAGCTTCTCAGCTTCTCAGCTTCATGTGTTTGTCTCCTCAGAGTTTGGGGTGAATATCTTCCCATGCCAGACTCTGTCCCAGAGTTCCTCTCTTCCTACTGGAAGTCCAACCTCCTATTTCCTGCCTCAGCTAATAAGCCATCAGCTTTGATTGATGGATGATACTTTTATATAGTGCATAAGAGATTCTCTCTCTACACGAAAGCCTTGCTTTACTTCTTTCTGTTGAAACCTGGGCACGTTATTTAACTTCCAGGGCCTCAGCTTCTACAGTTCTTAACTGGGGGATATGTGGCTTCTCTCTTATGGTTACAAACTGAAGTGAAGTGAATGAATGAATGAATAAAGCTGTTGCAGGAATTATTAAAAAATGAATCCACCCCACAAACTCCCTTTCCCACCGGAACACATTCTAGTGCCGGTACCTTACTGTCCAGCCACAGCACTATGTCCCAGCAGGCTCTTGCTATTTTCTCCCAGCTAGTAGCAACATCTCGCTCACATGCAATGCTTTTCACAACCCCACAATCATTCATCTAGCGGCTAGTACCAGGTAATATATGACTCTTAAGGCTTTATTATTCAATCAAGTTTATATAATAATATCACAATTTACAAGATGCCAATACAATAATTTCAGAACCAAATAATAAAGACAATATTTTAACAAAATCAATCTATTTTGTTAAAACCTTTGCTTGGTTGTACAACCACGTGCATCTGACTTGTCATCCTCTGCCTCCATGATCCAGATTCTCCTCCCCCTGCTCTCTGACCTTTCTCCTCCTCAAACTATAGCTCTACCTCTCTATTCCTGTCCAATCACAGGCCTATCACTGCCCTAATGTGATTGGACCAAGAAAATGTTGCATAAAGCAACATTTCTAAATTGATATGTGAATCAATTTCCTTGTCAATGCCACCTTTTTTGATACAACATGCTCAGCACATCTGAGTAATTTCTTCCTGTGTTGACCAATGTGTTCCTTGTGAACAGAGCAGAACTACCTCTAGCTGAGAGGTACTCTCCATAGTTTGCAGAAACAATCTAGAACTTTGCTCTTGAGTTTTTATCCATATAGGCTCTCTGGCAGCAGCAATATTCTCTGGGGGGACTTAGAGGCCTAATAAATCTCAAAGGCCCAGAGCTTAAGCACTAAATAAAAGAGAACCAGGTCACAGACTTGATTCAGGAGACTTCAACTTCCCAAACAACGTGTTGTGGATTGAGTCTAAAATGTGCCCCATAGGCTTGTGTATTTGAACACTAGGTCTCCAGCTAATGCTGCAGTTTGGGTGGTTATGGAACCTCTGAGACAGGGCACCTGGCTAGCAGAAGTGAGTCACCCAAGACAGGTCTTAGAGAGTGATTTTGGTTGAACTAGCCATGATTCTGATTGAAGCGTGTCTACTTCTTGGTCAGCCAAGATGTGCACAGACGTTTTATTGCACATACCTGCCCTCTCAGACTAAGCTGCTTTTCCTCCCATGCCTTCTCCATCTTAATGGGGTGATTGGTGTCCCCTGAAACCATGAACCAAAGTAAATACCTCCTGCTTAAGATTGTTTCTGTCAGGTATTTTCCACGGTAATGACAGGAGTAACCCCCTCATTGAACCATGGAGCAACTCTATCAGAATCATTTGAGTGCTTCAAATGATTCTGTTCATGCTCAAGAGCTATGAACATTTAGAGATGAGACCTTGAAACATAAAAACATCAAAAGCTCCACTCATGATCTATACAGCACAGAACAGAGAGTGTGTGGTCAGCTCCCATTCGGCATGTCCTCCTCATTGACCCGGAAAAGAATGCCTAGGCTGCTGCTGATGATGATGAAGACAACAATAGAGTATCTGAAAAGATGGATGTCAGTGCTGGGAATTTTCTAGAATCTAGGCTTGGGAAGATTCATATAGAGTTTTAGAAGCATGACCAAATGACACCTGCCATGAGCTACTGATCTCTCTAAACTAACAGGTTGGGTTCTAGTTGTTACCTGTATGAAATAGTGGCCTTTGTGTGTATATTGACATCTCCCCTGATAAATTTACATCAGAAAGAGACTTGAGTAAGTTCGCCTCACAGTTGATGAATCAGATGGATCAGATCAGTCTTAGACAATGCATTTGGACAAGCATTTATCTATGGAGGACAGAAGTAAACAGAAGGTTTTGTCTTTCAAGAGAGCATATTACAGGATTTTACAGGTTGTTTATAAGACAAAGACAGTCTGTTCATTTGTATCACTAGTCAAGATTTTTATCCAATAATGTATGGTATGAGTTTTAATATAATAATTTGCAATCTTTGCAGAATTTATATATCAAATTCTATACTTTGTGTGAGAGTGAGTTTGGACACTGTGGTTAGTGTTATACAAGAGTTGTGTTTCTATCTTAAGAATAAGCTACACTATGGCTAAATAGCTTAAGGTGTTCCAAGGAAAATTTAAACCTAAACCTAGAGGATTGAAATAAGAGTATTCACTTACATGATGTGTACTAGAGCTTTTGGAGTATAAATCCATGGATAATATAGAAGACCTAGTCATCTGGGTTACATTGTGCTGGAGCTGGGATGCCTATTAAAAAGAACCTTGACTGAAAGCTTAATCTAGGGCTGAGAAGGCAGCTCAATGGTAGAGCAATTGCCTAGCTAGCATGTTTAAGGCTGTGGGTTCAATCCCCAGCACAAGGCTACAGGGAAAAAGAAAAAGAGCTTGAATATAAATTTTTAGAGCTGGAAAGCCTAATCTTTTGGGAGAATAATATATCTGTGGAAAGGTCTAGAAATGAAGACCAAATTGAATAGTAAATAAAGCAATAAGGATCATTACAGTTGTCTTTCATAGACTTGTACCTAAATAACCCCAAATCAGTCCTGGAATAGGATGATGTGGCCAATGGAAGGGGTCTGGAGAACACTGTAGTTCCTTATTACCTCCCTGTGACTCGATTCTGCCCATAGAGTAACAACCCCACAACGCAAGTGAGATACATTGTATAACAGTTCATGAATCTCCTTCATACCTGCTGCTTTGTTTGACCTCAGTACTCTGTCTGGTAAAGTAGGCAGATCCTGTCCCTCAAAATAACTCGAAGCTGAAATGCAAGTCAGAAAAGACACAGTGCTGAGGAGAAACAATCTTTACTGCTGGCCAACGTTACTAAGACTATCAACCTCCTTCCTTGGGTCTATTTTCAGAATTGTGACCTGCATCTCATAATGTAACATATCATTCTATGTAAGAAACCACCAGGCTCCAGAAGCCTACGAAGTCTGAAATAATTAATGAAGGAGTGGCCTATGTTTCCATCCTGAAAATCTTAGACAATGAGACTCCTCTACTGCAGAACAATGTAGACAGTGTGAGTTAAAGCATTTGAACTTCTCAAAATAGCCAAAGTGAGGTACTTTGTATGGTTTATCGTGGAAAAAAGAATTCCTGGATTTAGGTGGGCTAACCAGAGCCTGAGCTCTCAGTCTGTAGCTGCCTGTTACATGACCCTGATCAAGGACACATACTCAATTCCTTGTCATACAAGGATATAACAAAAGGAATGCTATTGCATAGAATGATTGGAAGGACATCCTATCCCTATGTGACGGGATAAATATCCAATGCATAAATTATTATCACTGTGTAATCTTGTGATCTACTTCATGGACAGGGTGAGGTGTACCCTTAGTACAGTTTAAAACAGTTTTGTCTTGTCTGGCCAGCCAAGCCCTTCCCATTGTGATCAGTTCTGGGTTCTTTTCACTCCCTCATCTCAACATAGAGTTATCTTTCTACTGTGTGTCCTACATGATTAACCTCATTTTCTGACCATTTTTTAGAGCACTGTCTTATTTCATGGTTTTAAGGACCCCAAAACCTAATCCTCATTCTTTAACCCAGCTTTCCTATTAAATATATATTTAACTGCATAACTGTTTCTCTAAAAGTTTGCATTTGCTTCCCAGTAACCTACAGGCTGAAGTCCACATCGCTATGGTGACATAAAGAAACCCTTGACTTCTAATTTTTACCAAACTTTGCTGCATCATCTCTTGTCGCTGTCTCCTTGTAATTTAATAAGAAATAGCAAATTACTTTTCCCACATATATCATCCAGTTCATTGTGTGTGTGACTTAGGAAGAAATTCTCCTCTTATGGCCTATAGCTCTGTATCAGTGGTTTCTTGGCACAAGCCTTGTGTGCAATTTTCCTAATCCTGAGCCTCACAATTGCCTTCCCCCACAGGGAAGAGAGAGATATAGACATGGGGAGATGTCAGAAAAATAAATCAGAGATACCACATTCCCCAGACATCTCCATAAAGAATTGTAATGTGACATTGTTTTTGACCCGATTTCTTGAATTAAAGGAGACTGATCGCCCCCATTACCCGAAGCTGTGTCTAAAAGGATAAGACTGTTTTGGGAAGGAATCTGTGTAAATGAAGGTGACAAAAATGCACTGTGTGACCTGTCATATCCCAGAAACCTTAGAAGATATAACTCAAGTATAACCCAACCCCTTTATATCCAAACATAGACTGACAGTCTTGCGAGGACAGTTTGTAACAGTCACTATTCTCATCTAAAGGAAACACAGGTAAGGCTAATTTGGTGACTGAAAGTCAACAGAAAGAGGATATGAGGTCTTGATGTCTAACACCACTTCCCATCTCTGTGGTTCAGTAGGCTGTGTTTTAGCAGAGGGCAACATGTATAAGAGTGTGTCTGGATGCTTTCAATCACTTTGTGCATCAAACCCATGTGACACCAGAGTTGGAATCCATCTGACTGTTCTGGATGGTATAGGTTACTTGCCCACCCCACTTCCATGAAAATCTCTTCACCTGGACATGCTTTGAGACCTCTGACAGATGTAATTAATTTCAAGATACAGGAACTAAGGAATTAGATGCCAGCCTTTTTCTTGGAAAACATTTTTTATTAGATATTTTCTTTATTTACATTTCAAATGGTATCCCCTTTCCTGGTTCCCCTCAAAAAAAAAAAAAAAGCCTATTCCCTCCCCCCACCCCCTGCTCACCAACCCACCCTCTCCTGCTTCCTGGCCCTGGCATTCCCCTACACTGGGGCATAGAGCCTTCACAGGACCAAGGGCCCCTCCTCCCATTGATGACTGACTAGGCCATCCTCTGCTACATATGCAGCTAGAGCCATGAGTCCCATCATGTGTACTCTGGTTGGTGGTTTAGTCCCTGGGAGCTCTGGAGGTACTGGTTAGTTCATATTGTTGTTCCTCCTATAGGGCTGCAAACCCCTTCAGCTCCTTAAGTCCTTTCTCTAGCTCCTTCATTAGGGACCCTGTGTTCAGTCCAATAGATGGCTGTGAGCCTCCACTTCTGTATTAGTCAGGCACTGGCAGAGCTTCTCAGGAGACAGCTATATCTATTAGGCTCCTGTCAGCCAGCACTTGCTGGCATCCACAATAGTGTCTGGGTTTGGTGGTTGTATATGGGAAGGATCTCCAGGTGGAGCAGTCTCTGGATTGTCATTCCTTCAGTCTCTGCTCCACACTTTGTCTCTGCAACTCCTTCCATGGGTATTTTGTTCTCCCTTCTAAGAAGAATTGAAGTATCCACACTTTGGTCTTCCTCTGCAACTCCTTCCATGGGTATGTTGTCCCCCTCTTCTAAGAATGATCAAAGTATCCACACTTTGGTATTCCTTCTTCTTGAGTTTCATTTGGTTTGTGGATTGTATCTTGGGTATTCTGAGCTTCTGGGCTAATATCCACTTAACAGTGAGTGCATACCATGTGTGTTCTTTTGTGATTGGGTTACCTCACTCTGGATGATATTCTCCAAATCCATCCATTTCCCTAAGAATTTCATAAATTCATTGTTTTTAATAGCTGAGTAGTACTCCATTGTGTAGATGTACCACAATTTCTGTATCCATTCCTCTGTTGACATGGTGGCACACACCTATAACCCCAGCACTTGAGAGGCTGAGAGAAGATTGCCTGATTTCAAGGATAGTGTAAGATCTCAACCCCCACCCCCCTGAGATATACAAGTTGTTGTATATCTAAACATTAAGCTGGAGTTGGGACACACACAGATTAAATCATGCTATCATTTTAAGCCCTAGGTTTTATGGGAGCCCTGTGCTCTCTCAGACCCTTTAGCTTCCCACATGTAAAATGCAGATGATGTTCTTCTCCAGCAGGACTGACTTCAGGGCTGAAAAGACAAGGCTTGGGAGATGGCTCAGCTCTAGGACAGCACACTGTAGGAACTGCGTTTTTTTTTTCCTTCATCATCATTACTAATGGCCAAATTCTTTATCTCTGTTACTTCAATAATTGAATTTTTATCTTTTTTTCACCTCCTACTCCAGTTTGAAAGTTTCAAGCCCAGCAAGATTATTGTAGTTATTTGTAATAGAAACAGAAATTTGAAGGACTAAACCAGCCAGGGAAAAATTAGGAAGGTTCCCTAGGGAGATGTGACAGGAGTGCTTGGTCATTGGCTCTGATTCAGATCTTCATGGGTCCAGGGACAGACACTGTGTTTTAACCCCGACTTGGACACTGATTCCTTCAAGGTGTGAAGTCACTAGATGACTGTCTGATGTGTCACCAGATGCTTGGTGCGACTGGGCCATCTCTGCCAAGATAGCTTGTTATGTGTTGTTATAAGGTAATGCAAAGAAGGCATCACTGTAGACTAAGAAACTTGAGTGATACTCATAGATCCGTTTAGGAGGCCTATGAACTCCCTGGACTTAATATACACGGGTTGGCAAATATCCGATCATGCCTGTATTTTCTGACAGAACTAATATTTTCTATTAAATTCTCAAGGGTATGTGTGACAAAAAAAGACTATGAGAGCCACTGCTCCACAGAGAAAGTGATTATGATTACTGTAGAGAGACCACTTTCATGAGTGTCTTTCCTACAGTCTCAAGATAGGCATCATCAAAAAGACAGGTTTGGAGTCCTGCATTGTGGCTGAACCATATGTTGTGCTGGGGCTCTAACTGTATTGGTTCCTGAAGAGAATTCACAGATATTCCAAAATCCCTCTTAAAAACTGGTAAAACTCATTTGAGTTTGGAATACGCTCCTAAACTCACCTTATCAGTCTCTTAACATTTCAAACGGATACTACCTTTTTCGCCAATGGCTAGCTCTGTGAGGCTGAGGTACCACAGCGTGGAGTTTCCTCCTGCTTTATCCAGTACTTTATGTTTGTTATTTATGAATATAACCTGCTGAAGACTGGTGAGTGCCTTTAGGCTGGTGGAAAGCACTGAACCACTTCAAACCCAGCCCACCATGCAGTTGGGCATCTGCTGAGTGGTATTGGCACACCATCGTGCAGAGGGCTTTGCGCTAGACACTGATGACAAATGGAATCAAAGTGAACAGGCCAAAGTCACTCTGTTGCTAAAATGAAAACTGAACATTCAGAGATGGAAACAGGACATCCTCTTCCCCTAGCCCAGACTGCAAGGCTGAGTCCCGTCTCCACTGAGGCCTGCAGTGCCTCTCCCCACCAGGGGACCCTTTTGCAAACTCTCCAGTGCTTTGAGAGAAGAAGGCAGCTTGAAAAGTTAGCATGGTAAAAAGAGCAATTTATTTTTTCCAGCCATTCCAACCACTGACAGTTCTTTCTATATTTTTGTTTTCTTATAAATTTAAATTTCCTCCTCTGTAATAATTAGCAAGAAAACAAAACATAGCAGATGGAGCCAGGAGTACTGGGGAGGAGAGTAAGTCTGAGGGTCTCAGCAGGGAACAGGAAGCCAGTTCAGCTCCTGTATGGTTGGGGTACTGTGCACCTCATATGTCTCTGTCTCCCTCGGTCTCTCTCTGTCCTCCCCTCTCTAACCACTTGGCAAAAAAGAACATAAGTGTTTATCACACAAACCCACGGGCCTTAAAGACTTCTACAACTTAGATGCTGTGATTTTTAAGGTGATAATTAATGCTTAAACAGAGTGTGCTGTATTTGTATTAGCTTAAGGCTATGTATTCTTTTTACAGTAACTCGTGTTACTGTTTTTGAAGTGTTTGTTGTGCATAGGAATTGTACATGATATTGTGTTACATGAGGACGTTTCATTTTGAGCATACATTGTACCTTGTGCATTCTTATTTCATAGACGTTACTTTTGGCAAACTAAGATCTTTTTAGAGTTCACGAGCTGTAAGAGTACTTCTAAAAGGCAATGTGCATACCGTTATATCCACAGGTTCTATATCTGAGGGGGGTCAAACAACTACATAAGAAAATATGTATAAGATATAGAAATATAATATCAAAAACAATATAAATTGAAAACAATATAATGACACATACATCATGCTTACATTGTATTGGCTCCTATAAGTAATCCAAAGATGATTTAGGGTGCATAGGAAGGTGTAAGTAAGTTAAAACTAATATACTATTTTGTATAAATCACTTGGGCATCTGAATTTTGACATCTGAAGGAGATCCAAGACTCAATCCCCACAGACACTAGGAAATGACTGCGAAGTTATATATACATACCTGTAAAATATGTACATACATAATCCTATATTAATCTAAAGTCATGAAACAATATGCATCATTTTTGTGTCACTGACTCAAATACTTGACAGAAGCTTCAAGGTGTGAGCTAAACTTTGGCTCCCAGTTTCAGAGGAATTCAGTCCCTTGGGACTACATAGCAGAACAGCTCCATCAGTTATGGCCATAGCATGTTCACATGGCAGCCAGCAGGAAACAGAAAACAAGCCAGAACTGGCAGTGGGTGGATCTTGCAAAGACCAGTCCCTAATGAGTCTTTCAAAGACTCCACAGCCTTCAAATTAGCACTGGAGTCTGGGGAGCAATGGTATGGAACATGAGTCTGTGGGAGGCACTCCAGACTCAAACTGCAACAACAACCTGATCTTTCTTTCTTTGTCCTTTGGTTTTGTCTTTTGAGAAGGGTCTCCCTATGTAGCCTTGGATGGTCTGGGACTCACCATCCACTAGGCTAGCCTGGGAGTGATGGAAAACTGCATCTACCTGGCTAGCCTGGGAGTTATGGAGATCTGACTATTTCTGTTCCCTGGGGGTTGGGAGAAAGTGTTGGTGAATACCACCACACCCACCTTTAGTCTTTGATGGTAAAGAGTGTCATTTTTGTAACTGTGTAAAACAACTTAAAAGTGCTTTTTATTTATGTAATTGGTTAGAAGAGTGGTTCTCAAATAGATCATGGCCCATTTGGGAGTCACATGACCCTTTCACAAGGGTTGCATATCAGATATCCTGCATATTTATATTATGATTCATAACAGTAGTAAAATTACAGTTTAGCAATGAAAATAATTTTATACTGAGGGTCACCACAACACAGGACCTGTATTAAAGAGTCATAGCAATAGGAAGGTTAGAACCGTTATATTAGAATATTAATGAGTGCTCTATGAGATAATTCACAGAGATTAGGGACACCGCTGCTACACTCTGGGCTGGTACAGAGGGCATCAAAGCCTTTGGTTATCTAAGGCACAAAATGTACCACTTCCTCTCTGGAAGCTGCCATTCCTACAGATGTTTAACTATGTCCCTTTGAACCCTTCTAATTTGGAGCTGCATTTCCAGTCTGAAAAGGGAGATTTATAAGGACAGAAGAGCCAAGGACAGGTTGTCAGTTCTTAAAGAAAGGGCCTGGCGTGAGTCTAATTTAGAAACTTTGATCAAAATACTGAGACAAAGTTCAACTCTAAAGGTATTAGCATCACATAGTGATTCACATTGTTGGGATAATACCATTTGGCTAAATTGGGATTTGGCTCCTCCAGACATCTCAAAAGTGATGAGATACATTTAGCTCAAGAATAGAAACAAAAGCTGTATTAAAACAATACCACTCAGGATAGTAGAGTTCTGTGGAAGACAGACACATTGTCCTTTCTCTCCACCCTTATCACTCTGTTCACTTTTCATAGAGACATGTTTAATGTGGAACATGGCAAAAGCACAGTGAATCCATCCAAGGAGTGAGTGAGTGGAGACTCCCCCTGGTTTTCTAGGTGTGGCCTTCTGCTGTAATTGTCCCAGACTTCAGCTTTGCTCATCCCTTATCAACCCACACCTTGACCTGCATGCTGATGCTCTGTATATTGACTATCTGTAGGTTGTGCAACGCTATTTCCCACCTTCTTGTGCTTTCTTGGAAGCTGGTGAAATGTCCATTTCCAAGACTAATTTTTCTTAAGTTGTCACTTGGGACAGGAACAAAAATTTGTAAAGTATTCTTCATTTTCCAGAGGAACAATTCAGTAAACTCTACTATGGATGTGTGGTGTTTTTAATTCCAGAAAGGATTTATCCTAATGTCCATTTTATATTCAGACTTGATTTCTAGAAAATATCAATTGTGATGAGCTATTTATCATAGCTCATATTTGCTAAGCTTGCTACATGCAAGAATAATTTGATCATTGTTGCCAACCCATGTGAGAAAATCCATTTTATGGATTTTACTTTGAGAGAGCCAGGCATGGGATCTCATGACAGGAAAGTGAGGAATGCTGTGTGGGGTTTTCCATGAACATGTGTGATCATAGAGTTGTTCATCAGGATTTGAGGAACCTTATAGTATTTCCCAGCAGTAAGTACTGGATGTGATTTCATCACATGGCTCCTGGGGGAAATGGAATGCCCTCTGTAGTCTAATGGAGAAAGAGGCCTTCCTGTTGGAACTGAATTGTATACTTTACCTTTACATGATATGCACGTCTGTGGCTTACTATTTTCCTACCCTTGACTAAAATGATAATAAAATTACATAAATAAATGATGGCTTTTACTCAGGCAGTTCTCTATATATACAAATATATCTTCTCTTTACTGCTGTAGTCATTTGATGCATATATTTTACAGTCAAAGAAATTCGATTCTTGAGAAATTATTTTTTTAAAATATCACATAGCTAGTCATTGGTGAAACTAGAATCACATTTTAGATCTGGATTACCAAATTGAAACAAAACTGAAGAATTTGAGTTCAAGAGCTATGAGGGGTTTCATAAGAAGAATCACATGGGACTGCCACAGTTGGCAACATTACACACCTTGTCACAACTAGAAAGTGCTTATGAGGTAAGAAGTGCTATAGTGTTCAGTTGTGCTAGAAAATTAAGTGTTTTACTGGGAGTTTGTGTTTCTTCCTGAATACAGAACTCAAACACTTGTTTTCAGATAACTATGTATGTATCATAGTACACTGCCTTTTGATGAACTAGGAAACATTAGTTTCTTGCTAACCAATATGGCCACACTACAAATGGAGTCCCATTATCCTCAAATATTTTGGTCCCAGATAATACACATTGCTGTTCAGGGGAATAAACACATTTCTGATACATTTCCACTTCTAATGCATTCGAGTTCCCTTGCTTTTGAGTTCCCTTTACATTTTAATTACAGTATCTTAAACTCTATCTTCAAGAATTCATATCAAAGCCCCATCCCATTGTACTCCCAAACACCATGCAGTTGTGTGTAGCTGATACTTGAAAAGTAGAAAAGAAGGTTCAAAAGTGAGTGACGGATGCCTACTGAGAAGGGGTGTGGAGGGCATGAGAAACTGAGCTCTTGTCTCATATAAATTGGAGGTAATAGAATACCAAGCTTAGAAGAATCTCTGTTACATGATAGATGCTCCCTAGGTCTCCTTTCCATCAACCACTGAGCAAGAAGATGGAGAGATCTTCAGATAGAGATCACTCATGCTCCACAGTCTACATGACAAGCATTGAATGAAGCACACACCCCTGCACAATACTAGAAAAATAGATACTAACACTAAAATAGAAAGTAATACTCACCAGAGACTGGAAATTTCCATTCTGGGACTGCCATATATATGAGTATGAGTGAGTGAGAGTGTGTGTATGTGCCCTGATTCTTCCTGGCACCTGCAATCTCTCCCCAACCTATCTGTGACAGCACTACAGACAGCACTGATTTCTGTATTTTTGCATAGATAAATTCTGGTTTTGAGGCACAAACAGAAAACTCAATTGAATTATAATTCATCAAGTATCTCCTTTTGAAAAAGAAACAAAGTTCATTCCAGTAAAAAATTAACCCAAAAGAAAACAAACTGGACAGCAGTGGAAAAGCTTTTTGTAAGCCCTGGCCCTTCCATGTTTCATCCAGGGTAGAAGAGGCTCTCTGGCAGAAATAAGATCTGTTAGCACATTTATCACCTTAGGCTTTGAGATAAGCTTCTCAGAGGTTAATTAAAAGGGGTGGGGGGTGACATCCAGATTTTGAGTGACTTTTGATTGGTCAAGACTATTGTAACCAAGGCAAATTTAAGATTTTGAAATTTTGATTATTTTCAATTTTTGCTGTTTTTATTATTATTTCTAGAAAATAAAGCTATAGAGCACCAGGCAGTGGTGATATTGGGTATCTAGTTAGCCTTGTGTTGTCATTTAGAACGCCTGACTTGTTTGACAACTATCAAAAAGTCAAGATAGGCAAGAGAAATATACATAAAGTGATACCCAGTATACTTCAGGTTCTATGCCGTTTTCTTATTGCATTAGAAATTTAAAAACTGGGGCTGGAGAGATGGCTCAGCGGATAAGAGCACCGACTGCTCTTCCGAAGGTCCAGAGTTCAAATCCCAGCAACCACATGGTGGCTTACAACCACCCATAATGAGATCTGACACCTTCTTCTGGTGCGTCTGAAAACAGCTACAGTATACGTAATTATAATAATAAAAACTTACAAAACTCTTTTTAATTATTAGCAGAAGAAATGGAGACTCAGCAGGATTAAGCAGCCCCTCCCTGATGACAGTGAGGGTAAGCATGGAACCCAAGTCTAGACTCAATGTCCCCACTTTCTTTCCAGCAAAGGATGCTGCTGGAGCGTCTGAGTACAGTGCTGACAGCTCAGTCAAAGTCATCCACCTGCTTCAAATTTTGGGCCACCGGGCTCCCCAGTTCCATTAACACTGGCACAGCAAACATGACCTTTGGAATCAAATGTATTCTGAGAGTATCTTCTCTAACATGTCATTCTATGTCACCGAAAGGGCAAATAGTTCTTGCTCAAGACAAAAAAAAAAAGCCATGTTTAGCCCGTGAAGTTCTTCACTGCCATCCATTAGGATTCTCCATTTCAGTGCACAACATGAATTTCCAGATACTGAATTTAGACTTTCTGTTTAGGTTTATCATTCCAGACTTTTACAGACCACTGCTGTTGGACCGTCATGGGATTCTTCCCAGTGGGCTTAGCTCAGAATGTCATGTAAACAGGCTTTGCACTTACCAAACACAAAGGTCCCTTGGGCTTCCCCATCACTGAAATGTCAAACTACAGTATTCCAGAGAAGGAATGTCTACCAACTTTGGATAAGTCCTCTGGTAAAAACTGCAAATACAGAGAGCAGCCAGTAGACACGGAACTGACCATCACGAGCTGGCATATTCCAAAACACTGGCTGCAACTCTTCCTGCTTCCTGGCATTCACTTTTAGTAAACATCTCCCACATTCCAGGCAGCAGTGTAGGCCTTGGAAATCAGAAATATCAAAAACTCATGGGAGGGACCGGCTTGTATCTTAAATGACCTGGAGAACCGAAGTAAGACTTTTTTTTTTCCTTCTGAACAGTCTGAATTGAAACACAGTACTTGTGCTTAAGACAGAGTGGAGGGCTGAGACTTTAGCTCGGTGCCATCCCCAGCCTTAGAAGAGATGCTGACATGCCAAGCCCCTGCCTGCATCCTTCCTGAGATACAGCCCTCATAATGAATACTCATCACTATGCTGGAGCTACCATCTGCATGAGGCTTCCTGCCCAGGGCAATTAGATTTGCCTGGTTTTTATTCCTGAGACTAAATGTTTGGCCTGGGTTCATGCAGAAAATAAGTAATTCCATTACATGTGATTCACCTTTAAGTAACCCTCAACATTGATGAAGACTCCAGCTGAAAATTCACATTCGTTGCAGAAGTAATCCACTTAGCCAGACTTCATTAAGCTTCCCTTCTGTATACCGGGAAACACGCAGATTTCCACATGCAAAATATAGTCTTTATGTTTAATTAATGTGCAGCTCAATTTGCCTAGAAATGTCTTTCCATTTAAAAAAAAGCCACATTGGAGAGGACATTTCTTTTGGTAAGCAGGCAAAAATAGTTATAAACACTAAGAGAAAGATATTCCAAGGAAAGGAGGAGCCAGGACTCAGTCTGGCAGAGGGCTCTTTAGAATGCAGTCTGTCCGGTGCCACTTGGTGATCTGCCTCTGCTTCTTCTCATGGGCCACGGTGTGTGATGGGTGTAGTCGTGACTATAATTGCTGCCTTCTAGCATTGGGGCCAAGGCAAAGAAGTTTCTTCCTCTTGGATTTCTCTCCATGCTTCACATCCAGGATGGAGAAGATCCCTGGAAAAAAAAGTCCTAAGAGTCATCCCGTCCTGAACTAGAATCCCAAGTACATACCTGGCTGCTTTGTTTTATTTTTCTTGTTTGTTTGTTTGTTTGTTTGTTTATGAGTTCTGGAGATTAAACTCAGGTCGTCATGTTTACAAAGCAAGCACTTTACTACTTTCCCTAATGTATACCCTTAAAGCCAGAAGGTTCTGGTCTGTGTTGTGTTGCTATGGGTTTGTTTGTTTTTCCTTTCCTTATTTCAAGTTTTATTTTTACATATTTTCATCAGTAACTGGTATATACAATACCAGTAAGATGAAACACAATCATATATTATTATAACTAATCAGGCCACGATGTTTTGTTTTCCATCTTTAATTTTTATGTTGCATTTTTTTTAAAAAAAAAATTAAAGGCAATATTAGATCCATGGCTAAGAAAGCAATGTTGGCTTTAACATACTATTTCAAGCAAATAGCCAGTTTTTATACTGTGGCTCTGCATTGAACAAAGACTGAGGGATTCTTTTTTTGGTTTTGGTTTTGGTTTGGTTTGGGTTGGTATTGGTTTTTCAAGACAGAGTTTCTTTGTGTAACAGCCCTGACTGTCTAGGAACTTGCTCACTTTGTAGACCAGGATGGCCTCAAACTCACAGAAATCAGGGCCCAGAGACCCCTGAGTTGGAACTAACCCAAATGCTTCCCGCCTAAGGACTAGATTTTATGGTACCAGAAAAATGCCATGGAAGCTTCCAAATGAGGGAGACAACCAACAGCTCTACTCATCTATGGTACCTATGAACCACAGGACAACCATCTTGACACCATCACCCTAAGGATGCACTTGTGGCACATACTCCTTGGCTAGAATCAACAATTCTTTAATTTGACTTAAGACCTGTTCAACAGAAGGAAATTATGCCTGGTGCTGGAAACCTAACGAATTGTTCAGTGTTAGTGAACTCATGGCAGACCTTTGTCCTTAAAGTCACAGACTGGTGGAGTCTTCATGCCTCTTCAAGGAAATTTCTCTTTGCAACAGACAGAGACCACTACAGAAAACCACAACAAACAGAATGCAGTTATGTAAGCCAGTGCCAATGAATACATAGAATATTGGTTAAGATTTTATCTCAGGGTGTTCATCTATTGACTGCTTATTTGACTGCAGTGAGAGTAGTGTGTGTAAGGACTACTCAGGACTATGGCAGAAGATGGAATTCCCAGTGTGCATGCAGAGCTTTTTAATAATAGTCAATGACAAAATGGAGTCCTCAGGGCCAGGTTTGGTGGTGCACACCTTCAATCTCAGCACTCAGAAGGCAGAGGCAGGTGGATTTCTGTGAGTTTGAGGCCAATCTGGTCTACAAAATGAGTAAGATTTTTTTGTTTGTTTGTTTTTGCTTTTAAAATTAGTTATTATCGAGTACTACAAAGGAAACACCAATCGACATAATAATTTGTGTTTCAAGTTTAATTTTTACAAATTTGTCTTTAATCCATAACCTACCATAAGGAATGTGTTTAAGGTTGAGGGAGAGGCCTTGTTTTCTAGGTGTTCTGGGTATCTGAGGAGGGGAGGAGGAGATAGTCACTGGCACCTGTGGATAGTACAAATGCTGATCCACAGGAGGAAAAGAATCCTCAGGCTACAAAGGCCATCCCTCCTGAAGAGCCGCTGCCTGGGAAGAGACTTACACAAACACTAAACCTTCAGGCAACATAAAATGTTCACAAGCATGCTATAGTATTCATCTTTTAGAGTGACATTAGCGAATATATTTTGTCTGCCTTAGATGATGCCAAGTTAGTAGTTAGTAATGCTCACAGCAGAAAGGCTTTGACAACAAATCATTCAGGCAAAAGAGGACTGAACAAGGACAGGATGGAAAGCAGCATCCCAATGTGTATCTAATGTGGAGAATGTCACTTATGCACCAAGAAGGTTTGGAGAAACAGCTTATTTAGAATTATGCAGATGGCAGGAAGCAGTAGACAATGTATCTACTGCTATATGATGTGTATGTATGAAATATATATGATGTAAATATATGAAAAATCAGCAAGTGGCTGGCATGAGAACTACAGGGATTTGTGAAAGACGAAGGGCGGCTAGAATGTCTGCTCATAGATGCTCAACTTACCAGTAAGTCCTGCAGGAATGCATCTCTGTACTCCCATGAAGATGGTCAAGAGGGTCTCAGTAACTATCCAGATTATGTATTTTTTAAAGATGTATTATATATACATGAATATACTGTAGCTGTCCAGCAGAGGGCATCAGATCCCATTACAGATGGTTGTGAGCCACTATGTGGTTGCTGGGAATTGAACTCAGGACTTCTGGAAGAGCAGTCAGTGCTCTTAACCACTGAGCCATCTCTCCAGCCCCAGATTATGTTTTTTTGTTTTTTGTTTTTGTTTTTTTTCCTTCTTTTTTTAAACACAATTCTTTTTTTAAACTATTATTGCATTATGATGAGAAAAGTTACATGATTTCAATTGATCTGAATTTGTTAACATTTAAAAACATATTTTAATTAAATAGGATTAAATCACATTCTGGTTCCCCTTTTGTACCACCACTTCCCCCATAGGCCCCCCTTCAATACCTACAATATCTTTTTTATCGTATTCCTTAAAATTTATAAAATATTATAACAATAAAAATAAGTATTATAAAAGTTGTTTGATATAAAACAACAATCAATTTAACAGTCTTATGTAGATGCTCATCTACAACAATAGTGAAAATACATTTTCTCAATATAAATTTTAAATAACTCTAAACATATTAGCTGTATACTTAATACATCACTACTAGTATTTTCTTAAATGAACATGAATAAATAAAGCCTTTTTGTTTGTTTTGTAT
>NW_022196900.1:62077878-62082472 GCF_008632895.1 Mastomys coucha
GCTTCTAGCTCTTTACCTGTGTTCTCCTGTATTTCTTTGAGGATGCTATTTATGTCTTTCTTAAGGTCTTGTATCAACATCATGATAAGTGATTTTAGATCTGAATCTTGTGTTTCTGGTGTGATGGCGTGTCCAGGGCTTGCTATGGTGGGAGAATTGGGTTCTGATTGCAAATGACCTTGGTTTGTGTTGTTTATTTTCTTACGCTTGCCCCCTGCCATCTGGTTAACTCTAGTGCTACATGCCCTTGCTAAATCTGACTGGAGCCTGTCCTTCCTGTGATCCTGGTTGTGTCAGAACTCCTCAGAGTCAAGCTGTCTCTGTGATCCTGTGGTTCTGGGATCCTGAGATCCTGGGCTCGTTAGAGCACCTGGGAGTGCAGCTTCCTCTGGGTGTTGTGGGACTGGCTGCTAAGCTTGTGCCCAAGGTCTGCTCTGGCCCCTAGCCCAGACAGACCAGAAGGAACCCAAGTCACTGGGCTGGCAGAGTTCCTGTGTGCTTGGTCCCACTGGTCCCAGTTACTCCCAGTGTTGGGACAGATGTTGGTTCCTGCTCACCTCTGATCCTGGGTGTGTCACAGCGCCTGGGAGTGGAGCTTCCTCTGGGTGTTGTGGGACTGGCTGTGGAGCTTGTGTCCAAGGTCTGCTCTCTGATCCTGGGTGGTTTTTTGTTTTGTTTTGTTTTTGTTTTGTGTTTTTGTTTTTGTTTTTGTTTTTGTTTTTGTTTTGATCAGCACTTCTTAACACTCTTTCTGAAAAGGAGAAACCAAGACAATACCGGTGCTCCCCAGTTAAGTGTTAGAGGTTTCATTGTGGTTGTTCAGATACTGATACAAGAGTACTGCCTGACAATGAACAGGCATGAGATGGAGAGCCAAGTCCCTGTGAGTCTTCCATGTAGAAAACTCAGCATGAGGAAGCAAGTGCAGCTCTACACAAGAAACAGAGGCATTCAGGATCTTAATCCAAACCACTCTCTCAACAGTAATGATATGACAAGCCCCAAACCAAGTGAGTTCTAGAAAACCAGTTTGTTTGTTCTAGAAAACAGAAGGAAGACTCTCACATACAAAGAAACTGACCCTTACAGATATGAATGAAACTGAACAGCCTAAAGTTCTAGAAGGAAAGGTTCTGAAAATCTGAGCTCCAGAAGGAAGGTTTGGTGTCATAGATAAATCAGTGCAACCAGCAGAAGGAGCCACTAAAACAGGAGCTCATGCAGAATGAAGAAGCATCAGAGGAAGGGACATCCGTAGAGCTCCCATACAGGTACAGCACGGTTAAATAGCTTTATGGTGGAGTTGTTGGATTCCACCTCAGAAGAAGGACTGAGGGGAGTCCTAATAGGACTGGGGGTAGAATGCAAAGGTGAGGAATCAGGAACATGAGAGCAAAGTAGTAGTAGACTTCTGGAAACACAACTAACACCAAAGCTAAGTCTCCATCCCAAACTGAAGCTGGCCGTTATCTCACCAGGCATCAACAGCCAGAGACTCTGCTTGCCAGGACCACAGTCCACATCCTAGATGCAGGATGTTGGGCATGAGCCAGACGGCGATGATGGTCTTGTTATTGCCATATTCTATTCCCCTGTGAGTGCAAAAGAAATGAATGGAAGAATTCAATGATTTGACCATTTCAAAAGCTACTGGTGAAAATGTGTTATAAGGCCTCTGCAACTTTATGGCCCTAGAGTTTCCATGGATTCTCCTGTCTCCACATCCAGGATAAAACACTACTGTATCTGGCTCTTTATAGGTTCTGGGGATTCAAACTTAGATTCTCATACCTACACAGCAAGTCCTTTATCCACTGAGCCATGACCAGTGTTAATGTGAGCGTCTGAGACAAGATCAAAGGAACAAGCCACAGAATAAAGTGTGTTTGTTTCTAGACACTCTGCACATACCTGACAAAGAAAAGTGTGTGTTCTCGGTAAATTCTCATAGAAACACCGTTCTTCACAGTGGAGGTCACGGGGAACACAAACTTGTAACTGTTTGCAGATATGTCCTTCCTTTGACATGACAGCATGACAGTCTCATCTACCAAGTTCACAGTGGAGAATGACACAATTGAATTTTTTTTAAATCACCAAAAATTAAATAAAAACATTTTAAATAATGTATTATTTTGTGTTGATTGTCATAAGTAGTTATCAAAGTCCATAGGCCTCAAACTTTTATGACAATCTACCTTTTTCTTTCACTTTTTTTCTCCCCCTTTGCAAAATACCCTGGCCTGAACTCTTCCATATCTTTTCTGTTATGATAAAATGCACATGACATACAGCTTTCCATTTGTGTCATTTAGCATACATAACTCATCATCATTTCAGGTACTTTCAACTGCTTGAATAAATGCTACCATCTAGATTCAAAATTTTTCATCATCAGAAAAAAGATAATTGTCACTCAATTATCCCCATCCTTCCTTCCATCCAGATCCATCAACATTACTCTAATTTCTATGTTGCTGAATTTGCCTTTGCTGAGTATTTTCTATAAATAGGATTGGATTATAGGTGATGGTATTTTGTTGCAGTGAATTAGTTAATCTGTTTTGGCTCCCGGTGGATCTCATGAATGCTGCACCCACCCGAGAGGTCTCTGGATTCATGAATGAAAAACATACACATGCCAGCTAATTTTGATATGCCTTGACTAGCTCAATGGCTGAGCATTTCTAATCCTTCCCATGTCCAACACACATCTCCCTCTGGTATTCCTGGCTTATCACCTTTTAAAATCTATATTTTACCTTTGCCGCCCTGTTTCCTTTTGGGCAGGTCCCCCCTCAGAGGGCCACATTCTTTATCCACCTACATTGTAGGATGCTTTCCCTCCTGCAGCTCTTAAACTGATCCTTCTCCCTCTGAGACATGGTGCTTCTCTTCTTCCTCTCCTTTCTTCCCATCCCTTGCCCACACAATCTAAAACTCCAGCCTCCATCTCTCTGCTCAGCCATTGGCTGTATGGAATTCTTTATTATAATTGATGCCAGCTGGGGGCAGAGACCCTCAGGTCTGGAAGCACAGGTTTGGGAGCCAAATTAAGACAAAGAATTAGAATCAATTTCCAACAATGTTCTATGTGTATCTGCCTTCAGATATCAAAATGTTTTAAGGTCTATTTTATAGCAGATACCAGCACTTAACTCCTTTTCAAGGCTGAATAATACTCTATTGTATAGATATACCACATTTTCATCAGTCCATGGATATTCATCTTCATTTTACTTAAAGAATAATATAAACTGTGATGAGTCATGTCTGTAGAGGTTAAAGGTTTTTATAAAATGCAGTGTGTCTGGGCAAGCCACGATAGGAGAAATGGAGTTTATTCAGAGCCTATGACTTAATGCTGCACTTCCATCTATAGATTCAGGATTTATCTGCAGCAGCATTCCTTAAGCCAACTCTCATGCTCATTGCCTGAAGCAAAAATGCCAACTACATGTTCATGTCTGTAAGATCAGTTACTGAAATGGCTCAGTGCTAAGAATGTGCAATAATGAGGTCCTAAGTTCAAATCCCCAGCACTCATGTGAAAAAGCAAGCTTGCCTGTAATTCCAGCATTAGGGAGTGAAGATAGGCAGATACTGGGAGCTCTATGACTAGACAGCCATGCTGAAATGACAATCTTCCAGATCAGTGAGAGATCTTGTCTCAAGACAATCAAGTAGACATAAAAGAAGATACTTGATATCCTCTTCTGGCCTCTGCATATACACTAATGGCACATGAATCCATTCATTCATGTGTGTACAATATACACACACACACACAATTTAAAGACTGTAAAACTTCTTTTAAAAAGGTTTACTTATTTATTTTATGCATGAATGCTCTATCTGCATGTACACCTGTCTGCCAGAAGAGGGCATCAGATCCCATTACAGATGGTTGTGAGCCACTATGTGGTTGCTGAGAATTGAACTCAGTTCCTCTAGAAGAGCTGCCAATGCTCTTAACCACTGAGCCATCTCCCCAGCCTCTTGTAAGACATTTTAAGGAAATAAAATGTGTAGCTGGTACCCAGCCTATAAAGCGGCCCTCAGTGACAGTTTCTGCTTATTACTTCAGTGTTGCCCTGGAGTTCTGCATGAGCACCACTTGATTCCTGTATCCATTGCTCAATTTAATTATTCAGGCATATCATAGTCAGAATTGTCTAAATTGAGATAAGCTTCTAACATCTTTTTAATAGTCTATTTTTAATGTTGTCTCTTCAAAATTTGAATGGCTTGTCTCAGGACACCAGAGGAAAGAAACAGGAGTTAAGATGGGGAGGGGGGGGTCCAGCCAGCTCGTCACAGCTCAGTCAAAACATCAGTTCTGCCCGTAAACGTGGCCTTGATTCCACAGATTGAAAAGAACCCTTCTCAGCAGAGAAATCCTCTTGCTGTGGACCTCAGCACCTGGGGAGGGGTATTTTTTTTTTTTAACTGAAACAAAATTAATTTTTGCTTTCCTATTCTTAATAAAGAATAGTTGACCAAAACCCATGTCCACACCCAAAACAGTCCTTATTAGAAAATGATTTTAAAACTGCCATGGCATTATGAAGTCAGAATTGGAAAATCATTAGTT
>NW_022196900.1:62082482-62133973 GCF_008632895.1 Mastomys coucha
ATTTTTCACATCGGTCATTCATTTTTATGTGTATGGGTGTGGAAGCGTGCATGCTGAAGTACATGTGTGGAGGTCAGAGGACTGCGTGTGGGAACTGGTTCTTTTCCTTCCACCATGGGGGTCCCAGGAATCAAACTCAGGTTGTTAAGATCAGTGGCAAACTACTCTCTGAGCCATCTTCCTTACCCAGTGTTTCTTGAGCTTATTATAGTATGACACAAAATGTCTTTACCTTGTTATTCTGATAATATCCTAGATAGTCATTTCTCCTTTCTATGATTGTGGGGGCTGGGGTCGGGGAGTTGCAGTCAGTTTTATTCTATCTTAACATGGATTCTAGGAACTTGGAGTACCAGGCAAATGCCTCTACCTACTGAGCCGCCTCGCTGACCTATTCCTCCAAGGAGATTTTTGCAAAATATGTTTTGGAAAGTTCTCAAAAGGCATGACTGACTGTACCTCATGTTTATCAGAGGTGTTAATGATTATTTCTGCTTGGATCTTTAAAAGATCCAATAAAATACAAAGAGCTTGCCCCTTACTTCTGTTGCTTTCATCAAAGTTTTCCTTGCATGTTCCTCATCTCTTCAAGTCTTGTTGCACTTGTCTTGGAGGAAAACAACTTTATTAGTGCTTAACTAACAAATTGACTTTTCCCCTGACATGGCACATATTTGTGTGTTCCTTTCTATATTCGATGTGTATGCGTATTCTATGTGTTAGAAACGTGACTTTCAGTGACACCAAAGCTCCAGGCTGGCAGAGGATTTTTTGAGAGTGTGTGAGTCTTTTGCCTCTTATTGTTGTTTGCTTTGGTCTAAAGTGAAGACTGAAACCCAAAGAGAACAGAGGTAGCAGTGAGCTCTGCAGCCAGAAGTGATGTTGTATAGACACTGTGTCCCATGACTCTGGGTCTGATGCACTTTTTCCTGGAAAATAGATAACTGGGACATTCATAACCTAGCTCACATTGGCTGTTCTCCAAATGTGTTGGTCCAAGGCTTGACAGTCTTATTGCTAATACAGCATTACCTGGAATCTGAAAGCTGTGGTCCTTCTTGGACTGTTCTGGAGGACCTGGCGTCTCTTACAGGGAGAGTTACCAGAACTTGAAGATACAATGGTTTTGTTATGTGGTCCTACGGTCATCAATAGTGATTCAGGAGTAAAGCAATCATGGTGAAACTACAGCTAAAATGGAAGCAGCAAGAACTGAAACCTAGGGTAAATGGTTAGAAGAAAACCAATGATTATGTAACCACAGCATTCGTCCCTATTGGGGAATAAGACAGAATAGAGAAGGAAGAGAGATTTGAACAAAGAGAATTGCAAATGGAATTGGGTGGGGGCAAGCGCTCCTAAATATTATGAATCGTTTGAAATGTCAGTCAGCTCCCCTATAAAATCATCATGTGAAGAGTAATGGAGAATAGTTTTGTGTGGGAAATGGTTTTTAAAAAGAGCATTGACATTTTAAAGACCTAAACATCTTAAATAGAATGGCTATTAAATGCAAAACTCGAGCTGCACAAAGACATTTTGGAAACTATATTTGAGTAGTATCCTTAGAGACAGCTAATGAGTGACTCAGATAGTCTTGGCTGACTCACAGGCCTTGAGAGAGATATCAAATGCCTGATTCAGTCTATTTTTCTGGTTGTTCTTGGTACCACACAAATCCTACAGCAATAGTGATTATATATATATATATATATATATATATATATATATATATATATATATATATATATGGAGAGAGAGAGAGAGAAAGAGAGAGAGAGAAAGAGAGAGAGAGAAAGTAAAAGGTCTCAGTCTGTAGTCCAGACTGGCTTTAGTTTTAGCAATCACCCTGTCTCAGTCTCCCAACTGCTGAGATTATAGGGCTGAGTCACCATGCCCAGCCATATCAAGTATGAACTAACTAGTACCCTCAGAGCTCCCAGGGACTCAACCACCAACCAAAGAGTACACATGGTGGGACTGATTGCTCTGGCAGCGTGTGTATAGTAGAGGATTGCAAAGTCGATCATCAATGGGAGGAGAGGCCCTTGGTCCTGTGAAGGTTCTGTGCCCCAGTGTAGGGGAATGCCAGGGCCAATAAGTGGGAGAGGGTGGGGTGGCAAGCATGGGGAGGGGGGAGGCAACAGGGGTCTATTCTTGTTGTTTTGTTTTGTTTTTTTTCTTTTTTTTTCTTTCTTTTCTTTTTGGAGGGGAAACTGGGAAAGGAGAAATCATATGACATATAAATAAAGACAATATCTAATAAAAAAAAGTTCCTATTTCTCAATACAGCTTCCCCCAAGGTTCTGATTGTGCAACCATTTGCTATCGTAAAGTAGCACTTGCTGGCATAGAAAGGTCAGCCGCATGTGCACCTGTGGAGCATGTGGGAATGGGAAGGTTCAACAAGTCCTTGTTGGAGTAAGAATAGAGCCCAAACTGTGGTCTAGTCACAAGGATAGAAGATGGGAGACTCATTCCACTCTAAAAGATGGGAAGTCAGATGGGGTGAGGGTAGGTATACAGGCTAACCAGACAGTCTGGCTTCTAGGCTGGGAGGTTGGGGGGCTCACAGTCACCAGAGAGTCTGAAATCGCTGATGAGTGGCACCGCTAATGTACAATTCACACAAGAGCATCAGTAAGACCAGTATAGGTCCTATCGGCATGTGGTGTTGGGGCCCGACCTCCAAGAATGAATGGCAATTCTGATCACTGACAAAATAAGCAGTAAATTTCAACTAGAGATGAGGATGCTGCAGAAGAGATGCTGGAGCCACAGAATTGGGTGTGTCAAGAAAATAGTTAATATCCCAGTCTGACCATGATGCTGAAGATGAGGGAGGAATATGGAGTGAGAGACGGGGAGCGGGGTGTGCATAGCTTTTCTCATATGGCTTATATTCTCTGCATTTTAGGACCCACCCTGGAAATGGCTATTCTAAGTCTGTGACTCCATTTCTTGGCAAAGTCTTGATCTTACTGATGGATGACAGTAATCTAAGAAAAGCCTGTGATCTTTCCCAGGCACAGCATCCTTATGCACAGCATCCTTCTGTTGCTTATGAGTCTAAGAATCTCCCTCCCGAGGGCTCACAAACACCTGTTGAGACCTCAATAATGAATCACTCTCCCATATTCACATGCATATGCATATGCTGACACTGCTCTATGCAAAGTTAACCGCTATGTAGCCTAGTTTGTGCCAGGCAGGTGCTCAACCATTGAGCCACGTCCCTAGTACCCCTAGCCCTTATTTTTTCTTCACATTTTTTTTTAATCTTTGAGACAAGAAATCAAGAAATCACATAGTTGCTCAAACTGATCTTAAACTCACTCTGTAGCTAAGAAGGGGCCCTGGATTTGAAACGCCCCAGCCTCTGGGGCTCTAGAGTAGTGTACACTGCACCAGGTCTGGCTGTACCTTCCCTGGTACAATCACCTAGTCTGCTGATTGTTTCCTGACCGTTTGCTGGTTTTTCCCACAGGACTGAAAAAACGTACAAGGAAGGCGTTTGGAATACGGAAGAAAGAAAAAGACACTGACTCTACGTATGTATCTTCGAGTTTGCCTCTCTGGGCTTCAGTCTAAGTCACTGACATTGATGTTTAAAGAGTGCCCCAAAGGCTCTTTTGATAGCATACGCTCATTTGTTTGGTTTTCCGGGCTTTCCTCACTCCTGGGTCAACTGCCACTCTTCATCATAGATATTTTTTAGATTTGTGTCTTTAAAAGGCAGAGATTTTTTTTCATCACACGTTGTTCAGTTTTTTTACCATGTACATTTTCACTGTCTCATATCTAATCTGTTACTTCCCAGCAGAGGGCAGAAAATGGTTATTACATTTGTAGAGGTTAAAAAATAAATAAAACACCCAGTTACACTTCTGAAGTTATCTCTATAAATTCCCAAGAGAGTAACATAACACCTGTATAGGCAGAGTCACCCTAACACAGCCCCTAGGTGACACCCCCAGGACTCTTCTCTGAGATCCTAAGAAGGGGCGGGCAGAGCTGTAAGACCACTAGAATGGACAGGAAGCTCACTGCACTT
The DNA here is from genome assembly GCF_008632895.1 of Mastomys coucha. NCBI lineage: Eukaryota > Metazoa > Chordata > Mammalia > Rodentia > Muridae > Mastomys > Mastomys coucha. Next base: position 62,086,537 of record NW_022196900.1, read on the forward strand.
CACTGTCAGGAAGAAACCAATGCCAAAACAACTATAGACTGGCTTTGGTGTAGCTATGTGATCCTGCCCCACAAGTTGGATTCCCTGCATGCCCCAGTAGACTCTGGAGAGTGTTAGTAGCATAACTCGTTCCCTTAGTGCTTATTTAAGCATATTAAGTGTTCGTTTTGAACCTGGCCCTGACACAAGATTTTATATGCATTTTCGAGCTGAACATGTAACATCATCCATGAAGTCCACTGGCCAGGAGCTTGGGCTCTCCGTCCTAGCTCAGTGATAGGAGAGCAGCAGCGAGCAGCTAGCTACAGCTGGCTGTAAGGAGGTGAAAGTGCAGGTCTGGGAGGGCCTGCTGCCCTGAGATTGCATTCCATTCCGTTCCATCAGAGTGGAATCCGGCGGAATCCTTCACCCAGCGTACATGAAAAAGAACCATCTAGAAACATCACAGCTGTGTGTGAAGAGGTGAACGCAATTCATTAGTTTCATCTTCAATCCTTTAATTTTCACTCTAATTAAATATAAATCTTATCATAGGACAGTTAGCATTTTCTTGTGCCCTTCCACGCAAGAATATATAATTCAATTGATAAAGTATTACACAAGAAGTTTTTCCTACATCTAAAGGCACCATGTAAAGTGCCCAGTGCGCGCCTTCATATTTAATAATCGTCAGCTGTGACTGCTCTTCTGACTGGTATAAGCTGATAGTGATGAGTTCCTCAGGAGCAATTCACATGGAATTTCAGAGAAAGTTGAAGGTTAAGAATGTCCACATTTGGCCTGGTGCTTCCTGGCAGGAGGACATTGCGTCTGGCTCTCTAAAGGATGATGGAATGTCTTTCACACAAATGGAAGGAAAAAAAGCAAAAGCAGAGAGGTGGGGAACCTAGCCGGCATCAGGACAGGGCAAGTGGGCAGAGCTATCATATGTCACAGACCTGCGAGCTGCTGGTAAATGTCATCACGGGAGGCCAGGATGGAAAGTAGGTGAGGTGAGGTGAAACAGGAAGAACCTTAAATCATCAGCTGAGGGACATCCATCCTTGGCAGTGGGTCACCTTGGACCTCTGTAATAAGCCAAAGATGTGAAGCACTGAGAAAGGAGGTTACCTTTCTGTGTAGACACTAGATGTTAACTCTATTGTTATAGCTTATGTTTCCTCTTTTGGTAAATATTTCTTGGAAATTACGTTTACTGTAGCCCTGAAGTGGTTTCTAAATGATTAAGTTAGGAATATTTTTTCCTGAGCATCTAATCCTTTATAGTGCTTCTTGATAAATTTGCCATTTTCTAAATATTAACCATCAAAATAAAATACATCCCTCGCTCTCCTTTGAATCCCTGTCTGTGTTCTTGCCCCAGTCCGGCCAGGAGAGTCTTCCGACCTTGGAACTTGGCAGTGTATAGAAAGAAGCAAGAACCAATGAGATCCTCAGTTCTTTACTTGGCCTCAGTTTCCTTACCTGTGACAATGAGCTTTCTATGAGGTGAAGTCCATGTCCCCTAGAAGGCCACACCCTGAGCTAGCTGTTGGCCACCCCTGCCAACCCCTGTAAAGTGCCACGTGTGGTGAGGAGCAGTTGGAAGCATCTCTACAGAGCATCACAGCAGAAGACAAATGTGCTGCTGTGAAGCCCCCCTGGACCTATACCGGGGATGTGGGGTGCCTGAGAAAGGCTAAAAAGACTTTTTAAAAATCAGACACATGCACACACATACACACACAGAAGGGGTGGGGGCAGAGAGATGGAAAGGGAGAAGAAGAAAGAGTGGGAGAGAGAGAAAGAAAGAGAAAGAGGGAGAGGAATGGGACTAAGTGAGCCCAAGGGCAAGCTAGGCTAATTCGCATGTGGCCAAAGCACTTCTTTTCCATTGCCAAATCTATTAAAATAAGTTATTCCTCATGGCTTTGCTTCAAATGCCCAATATCTCTCTGAAGTCTTCTAATGAGGCATTACTTTATAGAATCTCAAGCGCCTTTCCTAAACTTCTCATGAGTACAGAATTACTTACAGGAGAGCAAATTAACAACCCGGTTCCCCCCACACACAAACACACAGCGATGGCTAAAGGACACACTGTCTTGGGAAAGCTTTTGTTTTCATGAGCCCCTGTTCTCTAATTGGATCACGGATCATTCTTGGGAAAGGAACCATCAACACAAAGGGGTTAGTAGAATGCTCTAGCAGGGTGCTGTCCCTTCAGCTTTAGACAATGCTTATGTTAGCCTGCAATCATTGAGACCTTGTTGATGTGAGCCTTTTTCAGAATTGTTGCAACTAGCATAGGGTGCTAGGCAACTGGCTATGGTAGCAGCCAGCATCAACTTCAACTGATTGAACCTCCCTCCTCAGAGAGAGTGGGGCAAAAACCAGAGCTTCCTGATTTGATCATCATTAAAGTGGCTGATAGAGAGAGGGAGGGAGGGAGAGCCTTGCTAAGTGGCAGAATATGTGACTGCACTGTTATCCTTCATTTTCACATAATTCAATAAGGCCAGTAACAATACCTCACTTAAAGAGATGAAACATCAGTGCCAGCAGGGGTTAGCAACTTGCAGAAGGCTGTGATGCAAGCAAGGCTGAGAACAGAACCCTCCGGGAAAGATCTGTAACCGAGACAGACCATTAAAGAGAAATAGCAACAGTTACAAGAAACCAACATTTAAAAATTAGAGACCATGCAAACATGATGAATGATGAGGTTTAAAATAGAATTTATCTGATATAAAGTATCTCATTAAAAAAAAAGAAAAAACTTACTAAAATGAAATACAGGTCTAAGGCTGGATTGGTTCTCTTATAGAATGCAATATCAATTTGGCACTGTGTAGAGGGTGGCAAATTAAAAGCTGCCTCTGTGTGTCCTGGTGAAGAACAGTCTAATTCTGAAAGAGAAAGAGCAGAAGAAAGTCAGAAACACACAGAAGGAGTGGTGGGTCAGCTGGAGAGTGTAAACAAAACAAAAGAAAGGCAGTGTATAGAAAGACGCAAGAGCCAATGAGATCCTCAGAATCCTCCGATGGGAAGCAGCCTGAAGCTGCCACCGACCAGCACCCATATGTATAGACCGGCCTTGAGTCACCAGTGGAGCCTAAAACTGCAATCTTCCACAAGCACCACAAGTGGCTGTCCTGAAGAATGTGTGGAAGGCCTAGCTGAGCAACAGCATGCGAACACAAGAACTGTGCTGGCCCAGTTCTGCCCAGCCAGTGAATGTATTTTCAATAAGGTCAGTAACAATACCTCACTTATAGAGAGATGAGACATCACTGCCAGGAGGGGTTAGCAACTTGCACAAGGCCATGATGTAAGCAAGGCTGAGAAGAGAACCCTCCTCTAGAAAAGACGGGAAAGATCTGTAACCCAGACAGGCCATTAAAGAGAAATAAATGGAAACAGTTACAAGATCAGGGAAGAGGCCAAGAACCCCAAGGGAAGAGAATGTCCAGCAGAAGAGGTAAACACAAGCCCGTCAGGGGCCTCCTAAACACTAAATGGCCTGAATGGAAAGTAGACCCCTGTGCCAGCACAGGAGCTACCTCACAAGGGAGGACACCTAAGTCCAGCTTATCTGAATCACTGAGAGCAGCTCGGTGGCTCACTCCCCACCTGTAGAGACAGCTACAAGGAAAAACCAACAAAGGAATGGCAGGGCAGCCATGTTATCCCACCTAAGAAAAGTATGAGCTAGTGGTATACTTCCCATTTCATTTTATTTTTCTTTGTTATTTTAATTCACACCTTTGCATCTCTATTGTATAGTTCCTTTTGGTCTGAATCTTGCCTGAACAGGTTTTTACATCTCTTTTCCTGAGTCTCTTCCTCTGTATTTTCTCTATTAGTCCTCACACTTCTAACCCGCTTTACTAGTGGTGCTCTCTCATAGCTCACATCACTCCCTGAAAATCTTCCCCCCTCCTCCTTTTCCTCCTCCTCCTCTCCCTCCTCCTCCTCCTCCTCTTCTCTTTCTCCTTTTCTCCTCCTCATTTTTTTGGGGGGAGCAGGGAGGGTTACTTGTTTGTTTTTCAAGATAGGGCTTTTCTGTGTAGCCTTGGTTGTCCTGGAACTCACTTTGTAGACTAAGCTGGCCTCGAACTCACAGAGATGCGCCTGCTTCTACCTCCCAAGCAAAGGCACCACTACCCAGCCCCTTTTACTTCTTAACTATCAATTCTTACAGCTCTAAAACACTGTAAACTGCATTTTTTTTCTTAAAGTATCCCAGTGTTCCCTGTCTCTGAACCTTATTGGGGACACAAGTTTTTGGTTGGTTGGCTGGTTTTGTTTGTTTTGTTTTCATTGTGTATGTATACCAAGATTGCCATAAATCATCATGTTTGTATATGTAGTTTGCTTCCCCCGCCAAAAAAAAAAAAAGTAATGAGGGAGAATCCAAGCAGAAACCATTAAATCAAAAGACTCCCATAAATTACATCAAACAAAAAACTGAAAAAGGACAGATTAAAACCTGGAGTTCATAAAAAAAAAACCTAAGGAAACAAATCACATGGGAAATCAAGCAGCCACTCTAGTACCTTTGCAAACTCAGCACTCAAAGACAGAAACAACATCTGGGTAAGTTGAATGCCAGAAGACTTCAGACTCTTGCTGTTAAACATAGAGGCCTCATCCAGTAGATAAATGAAGAAAGAAAGTCAGCTTAGGACCCACGTGAGAATGCTAGCGTAGTAAATGATGGTCAGTGGTTTGGAGGAAATCTTCAGAAACACGGAGGAATTTGGACAGGAGAGCTTAGCTCAGCAGCTAAGGGTGAGTACTGCTCCTGCAGACAGCCCAGTTCGGTTCCCAGCACTCTGTCAGGAGGCTCACAACCATCCGGAGCTCCAGCTCCAGGGGCTCTGACACCCTCTCTGGCCTCTGTAGGCACTTGCACTCACATGTGCACATGCCCACACGCATAATTTAAAATAAAATAAATCCTTTTAGAAAGAAGGATAATTCACATACCAGACTTGTGAATTATGTGGAGCAAGCTCCATCACTGCCAATGTGTGCCTTTGGACTTCAGTTCTTTTTGAGAATCGACCACTGCCTGACACACATGTGTCTACCTCACACTCAGATGTCATTCAGCTTGGTAGGTTTTTTTTTTTTTTTTTGATTCCTTAGTGAGGTTTACTGCAGTGAGAAGACACAGAGGATGAAGGTGCTGGCTAATGGGTCTTTAGTCACTGCAGCAAGAGTGATTCCTTTTCATAATTGTTCTCAATTTCCTTTCTCTTGCAGAGGCTCACCAGATCGAGATGGCATGGTAAGTATTTAAATGACCATTTTTAGTGGGCTTGCACCTCGATATCTGTTATGCTTAAATTTCGCCAAGGCCAGCTTCTCTCTCTGCCTCCTCTTTTATTTTTATTTTTCTTCTTTCTCCTCCTCCTCCTCTTTCTTCTTTCCTCTTTTCAGAAGCCCAACTATTTTAATTCTCACCAGTAAATGCGCATGAGATATAAATGTGGTCTTTGTCAAGTTAGAGTTTATATATTGTACTTAGTTAAAAACCCAGCCCCAGAGCACACAAGCAAACTAGCCAGGGAGATGGCAAGTCAAGAAAAAAAAAAAAAAAAAGCTGGGTAGTTTGTACAGGGGCTGCTCCCATCTCCGGTTCAGTGTTGTAAAGCTCATTATGTGAGAATGTTCTTCTCCAGTGGCACCACACTCATAAAGGAGCAGCTTCCCAATAAAACCAAAGGAAACTTTTCCCTTGAGTAGCTGGGCTGCAAATACATTTTCTATATTAAATTCAGAAATAGGGAACGAACGGTCTTAAAACTACTTATGCCTGAATTTTACAGCCAGAAGGAGAAAAATGTATCCACTAGGCTTCGATTTAACAGAAAGTGACTCCTAGCTGGCTGCCAGATTTCTTGGTTTTTTAAACAGGTCTGGGATATGCCAGCTTAGACCAATCCTTGTCAGACTTACGGGAGTCTGCTCTGGCTCCCCAAATGACTTCCTTCCCATCTAATCAGCTGCCTATTCAGAGAGTTCAAAAGAACAGCTGTTACTCAGGGAAAATGGACACACATTAAGCTCCTGGGCCAGAATAAGAACTAAAATAAACCCAGTGGTTAAAAATATATATTTAAAAAAAAAAACTGCTCTTTATAATATTCTACCTAATGGGGTGCTAACTGAAGCCGTAGCAGGAGTTTTTCTCTTGCTTTTGATTTGAGAGTTTTCAGCTTTGGGGTGCCTTTTGCATTCATGTGATTCTTGCTATGAAATGTTCCTTTAAGAAATAGAATGAAATTGATCAGACTTCGGGTACCTCTATAATCAAGGCTCTATTCAGCAGGGGAAAAAAAAGGCCCAGAAGACCCAGCTTCTCCTCACCTCTTGCTTCTGGCTCAGAGCCCTCTCCTTAACTCTGTCTCAGGTACTCTCTGCTTCTGTGTCTTCTCTCTGCTTCCGGCTTGGTCCTCTCCCTGGGTCCTCTGTCCTCCTGTCTAGGCCTCTGCCAGGCTCTGTCACCTCCAATGCCCTCGCTGGATTGCTGCTCCTGGCTTCTCTCACTCTCCCACTCTCTCGGTCTTGTCTTTTTTTCTTCCCCCACCCCCACCTCCCCCCACCCTGCTCATTGTCTCTGAGGTCCCATCGCTACCTCACTAGTCTCTGTTCTTCTAAGGCGCCCAGTCTACATATCGGCTGGAGTATGTACCATGGCACCTGATGTTGAAGATGCCCATGAACATGTGTTGCAGGCATGGGCACAATGCCATCCAGATCTCCCTGAGTTCTCATTCCATCATCCCAAGTCCTGTAAAATCATTTATTAGCAGTTTGTGTCCTCTCTGTCATTAGTCAGAAACACCATAAACATAAATGCTAATAAGAAGGAATTACTTAATATTGTTTTTTCCAGAAATAAAACAAACCTATTCTAGAAAAGACCACCTTCGGAATAAGTGCATTTGCTCTGAAAAAGGAGGTTCACCTTAATTTAGCTATAAGCTCTACTGGAAAATGTTCAAATCTCTCCCAAACACTTGACCACCAAATTCAGAGGCCCAGTGTTGTGGGCTGGCATGAATATGTCCCTTATTAATCTGTAGACATCTCAGCCTGAACTTCTTCTAAACTTAAAATTAATTTTTTTTAAGTCCCTGAGTCTGTGGGCTGAGACTGCTTTGACACTGTTGAGACAGTGTCCAGACCCACTGATTGCTTTTTCAAGGCTTGGAGCTGGTGGTGTTTGTACTTTCACAAATGTGATTCTACAAGCTACAGGTGTGCTGAGCTTGTAAATAAATCGAGAACCAAAGAGTCTGTGCCGAAGCTTCAATATGGCCATACTTAAATTCAGTTTCTTAGACTCCGATGGAGCCCATCGCTGATGAGGCTGCATGGCAGGGTTGCATGGTGTGAAGGTGGGTGTGTCTTGCTGCTCACTGGCTGAGTGTATCGCCATCCATCATTGGCAGAGCTGTTTGTCACAACGTCTAGACCTCAGGGAGCTATGCGTGACAGCACATTCTAACCCAGAGACAAACTCTAATTGCTGCAGAGTAACTGCAACTTTCCCTAAGCGGTTCTAATTCTCCACAATACACTGGGGTACCAGGGTCAGAAGCCCTGGCTGTAAGATCTGGTCTGCTTGTCTCTAAACATGCAGGCAGGAGGGATAGGGCACAGTTCTGGAATTGCCCTCTTTGAGCCCTGTTGCTTTTTGTTGACCTTTTGAAAGGCTTTGATCAGGGGGAAAGAGAGGAGCTAGACTTTACATTCACAGATTAGAAATGCAATCAGAAACTGCCCAGTTCCTTTCTGTACTGTCTCGGTGTCTGTTCTCTATCCGTGAACTAAGTCCCATCTGAATGAGGATCCAAATGGTCCCTGGTGCCCCAGCCCATCTCCTTCCTTCCCACTTCCTCTCTTGGCTTAGCCAATCTGGCCTGCTGAATAGAGCCTCATTATGGGGCCCAAAGTCCGCTCTTTGCTTCCAGACCCCTGCCACGATTGGTAGGCTGAACAATTTGGTCTAGAGGTTGTCTTTATTGTGATATGTTTGCTGACTCCGTGTGATTCTTTATATGTGTCTTGAAGAACAAACAGATCCTTTAACAACTTTTTTCTACATGAAAACAATCAATTCCAGCAGCCCAGCCCACACGAGCCACCCTACCATAGCAAAGCAGACTGTGCGCGTGAAGGAGGGAAGAGAGCTTCGGTAAGGACACAGATTTCAGTTTAAAATTTCCGAGGGGTTGTAGAAACAGTGAGGGAAATCCCCACTTCAACTCTGGAAAGTGCAGTATCCCTATTCAGTCAACAAGGTAACTCCAAATACTTCCTGACTATCCAGGTCCAGGTTTGAAATCAACCATACAAATGTCTAAAGATTCTAAAGTGCTGATGTCTAAAGATTCTATTAAGCAAATAATCAAGCCTAAAGACATGTGCTGTCTTTTGTGTTGGGCCAAGGACAAGGATTTAAACTGTCCAGGTTTTTTAAAGAATCTGGTATCTGTAAAGATGACTTTGACTATATAGTATAACTATCAACCTGCAATTTGAGTTAGATTGCACTTGGTAAAAATAAATATCAATAATAACAGGAATTTGGCAGGACCCTGTCCTGTGGAAACCAGTAATTTTGACCAAGAAATATGAAGTCAAGGATGCTGATCCTGGACCAAGCTATGCATTAACTACACCTGTGTAGCTCTAGGAAGCTATTTAAAATTCAGTCCCTTGGTCACACTTACCATACTTTAAATACTGTACAGCCCCTCCTATCTAGTGGCTACATACAGAACAGCATGGAGAGTGTTTTCATGTTTACAGGGAGCTTCATTGGGGAGTGCTATCTTGTAAGATTCCTTACAAAGTGACTTAAGTCTATTTAGGAGAAGAGATGATAACATTTTGACAGCATATCACATATTTTTAAGCTCACTGTGTAGCTGTAAGGTGACCTCACCAAAAAGGGGCGTGGGGGACATTCACAGTGGAAATACATAACTGTTGAGTACTCAACTGAGAGAAATCATTACTATAGTTATTGATCTAGCTCAGTGGTTCTCAGACTTCCTAATGTTGCAAGCCTTTAATACAGATCTTCGTGTTGGGGTGAACCCCACCCCTACCCCAACCATAAAACTATTTTCTACTTCATAACTACAGTTTTGCTACTGTCATGAATCCTAATGTAAATATATAACATGCAGGCTATCTGATATTTAGAGCCTGTGAAAGTGTTGTTTGACACCCCAGGGGCTTGTGACCCACAGGATGAGAACCACGGTTCTAGCTCCTCACATTATCCAAAGTTAAATGCCTGTGAAAACAAGATGATTATGCCCATGGGTGTCAGTCACCTTTAAAAGCAGCCAAATACTCTGGCTATAAAAGTTATGCTAAATAGACCTAAAGTTTTAGAAAAGAGAAAGGGGGAAAAAGTAAAGATCATATGACTTAGACTCCAAGATGAGAAATAACCACTGTTTAGGTGCTGCCATCAACCTCAGGTCTGACTGGCCAGTCGTGGGTCTTCACCACATCCTTCCCTGCTTTGATATCTTCCGCTGAAAACTGATACATCCACTAAGTATGAGCTATACCATGTTTAAAAACAAGAATTACTTTCCCTCGTGCCTAACCAGAAAAATTCCAATGAAAACCTGGCTTACCTTGTTCACTTGAGAAACAAACAAACAAACAAAAATATTTGTTGCAATAAATATGCATGAATGAGAACAAATTACCAATTACTCTAATAAAGTGTGTGTGTGTGTGTGTGTGTGTGTGTGTGTGTGTAGTGCTGAATATCTTACCAAAATAGTGTACTGTTATGATGTGTTGTTTGAATTTGGTATTTGTTTTTAATATTGCTATAAGAGGGAAAAAAATCCCTTAGATTTTTGTTTTCCTTTGTCTCAATTTTCCTTTGGTTTCCATAGAAACAAGGAAACATTTACTAGACCCAAATCTAGAACTTTAGTAAATTCTTTATACAAGTCTTAAATATATGTTGTCAAGAAAAATATATAGCTATAGTAACACATGCATATATGTATGTTATACACATATAACTTATTTATCTGAACTTGTAGAGTATCTTGATTTAAGGAGGTTTAATCGCAGAAAATAATAACAGAGAAGAAAGCTATAGAAGTAGACAAACTTTGAAGTCTTTAATTTACCTAATTTTTTTAAGTTTATAATAGCACTCCTTTGTATGAAAGAATCATTTAAAAAGCCGAAGACAGACTGGTGGCAAGGTTACACTGATGACAACGTGAGGTTTTGTCTCTGGAGTCAGTTTGGCTTATTTGATTCCCTACTGTGTTAAATTTTGTGCTGCAGTTGGTTGTTATATATGTTTTCTAAGAAGGAGTTGAAGCCTCTTGCAGTAAAACCACATAAGGACAGATTGGTAAAGCAGAAACTATATATATGAAAATTTGGGGCAGGCCTTTTTCCAAGAGAGATTATTGGCACATAAAGTTGACCAAGTTCTCAACAATAGCATTATAATGCACACAGGCAGAGCTAGGAACGGGTTTTTAAAGGTCTTTGACAAATTGGGCAAACTGCTACTGAAGCTCAAACATCACAAAGGCAATTCTGTGGGAAGAATGAAATGATGTCTGCATACATGTAATCTTTGTATGGAATAGGAAAAAGAGTGACCAGCACAGACCTCACATAGCTGGATACAAGGCTTGGTGAACTCTCCTGCAATGAGAGTCTGTAGCAAGGGAGAGCATACCACTTACACCTGTGCACTGTACCCCTCACTGAGTCACACACAGCCTGTTCTTAGATGGCCCAGTCAACTTCAGTAAGTGTTAATGGATGGTGACGGTTCTGCTGGGTTTTCTAGAAATCCTCTGTACGTAGGTGGACAGTGTCCTCTTCTTGCCCTCTTGGACAGTCATCAGCAACGAGTAAAGCAAGAGGCCTTACTCATGATTGCAAAATGAGACTCCCTGTCCTCCAGCCCCATACGTACATCACCATATGTGTTGTTCTGAGGTCTGCTATTGCTCAAGGACTTAGCATTGCTTTGTGTGCTAAATGCAAGAATGTTATTGAATGGACCCTTCATCACTAACCTTATTTGTGTTTTTGTCAAACAAAAAAGTAGAGAAGCTTATTAGTTTCCTCTTGGAGGGTGCCACCTCTTTGGTCAAGTACTTGTACTCATGTGTCATGATTCTACTGTGAGCCAAAATGAAACTTAGACAAGAGAGACAGAACTATGCTGGTTTCCCATCTTCTTGCAACAGTGTGTGCTCATGGAAGCACAGAACGCATGAAAGGAGAAACTCACCCTTGATCTCCAAATTATATTTTAGTAATTTGGTAAGAAGAGCCATTTGGAAAGAATAGCAACACGATTTTCAGTGAGCAGGAGCTGAATGAACTAATCTAAAGCCGATTGCATTTATATTTTTATCAGTTGACTCACAGTGAAAATAATTCCGCAATTAGTGACTCAGCTGAGTGCTCTGAGCATATAGGAACTATTTTATGTCAGCAGCTCAGAAGTCAAAGGTTTCTGTTTTATAGCCATATGATTTTAATACTCAAGATACAAAGAATTAAATCATAATGTAAACCCTACGAGTTCATCAGTGATTGAATAAACTTGTAATGCTAGCTATACCTAATTTGCAGTCTTGTGAAATATGTGTGTAGGCTTCTCATTCAGTGCCGTGGCAGCTCCATTTACTGCCCAGTTACACCAATGTGCTTCTTACCATAGGATGCTCTAATCTGTCTTTTGATAGCTCATGCTAAGTACAGATAAGAGTTAAGTGTTTTTTGTTTTATTTTTGTTTTATTATTCCATTGTTTTATTATTCCATTTTTTTTTCATTTAAATGTCTCCCTCCTAAATTTATTTTTCAAATTTATTACAGAAGAAAAGCAATGGGGCACCAAATGGATTTTATGCAGAAATTGATTGGGAAAGATATGTAAGTATAAGAACATTTTTTTTTATATACAACTTTAAAATGAACTGAGGCACTTAGATACATAACAGGACATAGAAATTGATGGAAAGCTGTATATTTCACTAGGAAATGTCTGCCATTCTTAGGACGGACTGATGTTCACAGCACTAGAGTCTATCAAAATGAGACTCCCTGTCCTCAAGCCCCATACGTACGTCACCTTATGTGTTGTTCTGAGGTGTGCTCAGACCTAGCCTCTCCGAGAACCAGCTATGTGTGTTGGTCAGTAGGTACAGCAGTTACCTGGTGCCTTTGTTGGGAGGACTCTGAGCTAATTGCTTGCACAATCCAAGAATATGCTAAGCCCACAGCTGTATTCAGAAATACTTTTTTCTCATATTAAATCCAGGTAGTAGTTCCCTTTCTAAGCAGCTTTGAAAGTAGAGGCAAGGAAGTTAACTATTGAGCCTGGGATATGTAATGAAAACTATATGGTACAAACGTTTCCCAGGGCAAGCAATAGTCAGTTGATTCTAGGGGACTGAAGGTAGACTCCCAGCTGAGATCTAAACCTTCCCCATAATTCTTAGCACCGTTACCACACAAGTCACTAACCACCACAGAGCACCCTGTCCATCCAATCTCCACCACCCTCAGGTTTCTAATGGTATAGAACATGTAAATCATTTTGCATCAGAGACTCTCACTGCTGCCTCTCCAATCCCAACTTCAGCAGGGCACGGTCTTTCCTTCCTAGGCTGAGAATTCAGTCTCAACGTACATGGAGTCAAGGAGCAAGTCAGACTCCGGCTGACTCACCGTCTGATAACAATTTGTTTTGTTTTTACTTATTGAGCCCATTCTTTGCCAAGTGGGGTTGTCATGTTATCCAGTGAGACTGTGCCACACATTTATAATAGGAATTAAGATGTGATATATGAACCCCAATACCCCAACATGCACACTACTGTCTTTTATCTTCTCCAGCTTTCCCCTGAAAGTATTATTAGCTCTCTGCTGTTAGATTCATCTGGCAGTCAGACTTCCAGGACTGGAGGATAGAAACCTTAAAATCTTCTAGAAATTCCCCTCCTCTTTTTCCTTCTATCACTAAGAACTGACAAACCAGTTCCTCTAGATGTCCTTCGTTCATCCTATCCCATCACCAAGACTTGAGCTACACTCTTAGCAAGCGTGTCTGAGTTGGCACACATATTTTCAATGAGTCATCCTTCCTCCTGCCACCAATCTCCTTACTGTTCTGTGTCCAACATGTTCTACTGTAACTAAGAAACTTCAGCATCCCTAACAAGACAAAGCCCCCACTCTAGCACACAGTCGCCTGTGGTCTGTTGCCCAGCCCCCACCCTCACCCCCACTGTACAGTTTAGTTTCCAATCATGCTGCCCTTGATACTTGGACCTTCAACACCTGAATCACACAGTGTCTGTTCCGGCCATGGTGTCTCAACCCAGGCTCTTCCCACCACTGTGGAAAAACCTCATGCCCCAACTCTACCCTTTCTATCTGCATTGAAAGGCTCCAGTCACGCCCCTATTCTTAAAACTAATCCTCTCATTTTTAATACCTAACGTTGCTATACTGTGCTATTTTCTCTATAATTTTTTGCCTCCAAGAACATGTTTTAATTTCCCTTAGGACAAATAGCTTGCATTTCAATCAATAGTGTTGCTTAGCCCAGTCTGTGGCTTGTAGGAAAGGCCTGGTAAGTTCTCCTTGAGTGCTTTCTTTAGTGGGTTGTACACTGGGGTCCTTCCAATATCCTTGAATAAAGATTTAAACACAGACTGCTTAGCATTCACTTCCAAATGCTACATCCTCAGGCCCTTAAACTAAGAAGCTTGTCTATATTTTTGCATAGAAGATTCTAGAAGGAAAACAATTCCTCTGTCATTTTGGAATAATAACCACTTAATATGCATTTATACTTTATTTTTTGAGAATTCGAACAGGAGAGCTATAATCATATAATTTACCCTCATTCCAGCCTCCAGCTCCTCACGCACCCCAACTTCCTCTCAATTACTGAATAGATTATTCTTTGTTACTGCTACATTCGTGTGTATACATATATGTATGTAATATATATATATTATGTGTATATATATATACATATATATACACATATATATGTGCATTTGTGTCTTACAGAATTCACCTGAGCTAGATGAAGAAGGTTACAGCATCAGACCTGAGGAACCAGGCTATATCCTTTCTTTTTAAATGTTTTTAATGCATATTGTCTAAGGAACCAGTAAGCTAAATTCAGGTTTCACAAAGGTGGCAGAATTACCAAGGCTACTCTACTTAGTCTCAGGGATGAATAACTAACCCCCGGGACAGCTTGGTGGCTGACAATCCAGGGTAGATATGCCCTGATCTAGTCGAGGGACAGAGATAATGCGATGGGTGGAGGAAATGTGCTGTAAGGCAGCTGTATACTGTGAGCCCAGATTGCCTGATACACCCTAATATGGCAGTGTTATTAACAGTGAGCAACAAAGAGCTTTACTGCCCTCTTTTAACTCTTCCCTGAAAAGATTCAAGTACCCTTGCCTTACTCTGACCAACTCCAAAACCCCTAAGACTCTTCATAGGTGTCCTTTAAAGTAGCTGACCCATGTCTGGAGATGATGTCTCCTGAGTTCTTGTCTGTGAGCTAGGTGTGATGCACAAACTTCACCTGACACACACACACACACGCACACACACACACACACACACACACACACACACACACAATATGTAGGATTTTGACCAGTGCTCCTCGGAGTTCACAGTCCTTGGTAAGCCTCTGAGGACAGTGAACCTAACCTTGTCCGCCCCCTTGATTTTTACTGGTTTTGCTTTGTTTTCCTGCCACCCGAGGTTCCTTTTGCTTTGCCTATGGGTATTCGTCCTTGTCTTGCCCTTGCCTATACCTCCCAGCAGAAGAAAGAACTAGGTGTCCTTAGCTGTGTTCTACCTACCAAAGGAAAGCACTTTTATTCTTCAAGTGAATCTGAAGAGGAAGAAGAATCGCACAAGAAATTCAATATCAAGATTAAACCCTTGCAATCTAAGGATGTCCTTAAGACTGCAGCGACTGTAGATGAGCTGAAGGCTTCAATAGGCAACATTGCACTTTCCCCGTCGCCTGTGGTGAGTGGAGTCTCCATGTTAAGCTTTGGTAAGGCTGGGCGGAGAGCTGTATTCTGCCACATGTGATCAGAGTGTCCAATCTGACCAACTCTGCAGCCCCTGAGTAACTTGTTCCTACCCTCTTTTATTGCAGTCCCTGTACCTTTCAAACTAGCAAAGGCACATGAAACTGTGTTCTCTTTTATTTTCTAATAAGCATCAAACAAAGAAAAAAATAACAAAAAGATCTTCCAAAACTTACTAATGATAGACTTAGTTTTAAATATATATTAAAATGTAAATATAAATATAAATTTAAATACATATAATTTAAAATATAAAAAATATATTCATATTTACACATATATACAAATTTCACTAGCCATTTCTGTCATCATGAAAATATACAAAAACCAAGAAAATTATTTTTAAAAAATGCTTCCCTTTGGGATGTTCCAACATCATAGAAAGTAAATAAAATCTCACTAGATTTCTAAAACTCACATTCTTCATCATTTTATCCTCAAATCATTTTAAATCCTCTGGCCACTGAGGCACCTCACATAGAGTTCTTGCGTCATTTACATTCTTCTTAAGGTCTTCTCCCACAATCTGGGCTCCCATTTCCCATTCTACTTAATTTCTTTAGTTGCTGAGTTGGAGTGCTAATATTTCAAGTATTTTCTCCCCAGGACTTGAAAAATGCCAACATTGTTTTCTAAGAATAGCTGTGAGCACAGATTCCTAATGAGATTCTCTTGGCATCTTGGTGAAGCTTCCCCCTCAACAGCTTACTTAAATGCCACTTTCTAGGGGCTTCTAGAAATATCTCAAGTCATCTTTTTAAAACAATTGTAATTATTTATCCTTTGAGAATAAGCTTTTGCCTTCCCAGGATTAAAAAAAAAAACAAAAACAAAAACAAAAACACAAAAAAACTTAGATTATTGTGCTTACAATGGCCTTGACTCCATCTGTCTGTGAAAATTAGCATGATTGCTAATAGTAACCCAGCCATTGTGGATGGACTTTGCAGTCATTTTTCATCACATATTCACATGCTACTTTAATCAAAGCATGAAATACAGTTTCTTTCTCTTCTACAATGGAAGGTGCGGATTTTCACTCACATCCCAGCCTAGGAGTTGTAGGCCAGGAAGCACTGTGGCTTGCCTGCCCGCTGACTTCATTTTCACGGCTCACCCAATACCTTTCTCCTCACCTTTCACTTCTTGAGTCATCATTTGTTTGCTTATTTTAAGAAAATCTACCTCAGTGGCAGAAACAAGTGTATATCTACTTCTCTGTAGGGCATGATAAATGGATAAGTGAGTATTTGGAAATCATATGGGGAGATGGAAGAAGGCAAGTCCGCCCGATTAAAGGATGAGTGTGTGGGGAAGTGGGCTTACAGGTTCCAGAAATGTAGCTAAAAGCTCACTGAATCTAGGCCAGGTGGGATCCACTGGGTCGAAACCAATGTGTGCCCCAAGTCACTTGGTGCATTTTCTTCCAACCCGATATGCTACTGAGGTACAGCGAGAACCGTGCCTGGAAGCTGGAAGCTTCCTCAGAAGCTTTTAGTAAGGTAAGGCATTGCCGTCAGGTGGTTAAGGCTGAGGAGATGAGAAAGAAACGCATGGAAACAGGGTAGATGAACACTGAGACACGGAGGAAAGCGGCTGACTCCCACCGCAGCTTGGACGACGGCTCTCTGGTCCCACTCCTATTTATTCCCTCTACTGGGAACCTTCTTTCACTATAGTCACTCCCTCATATTTGTAATTTTGATATTCAAAATAGGAATGAGTTCTTGATGCTCTTTTTGGGGACAGGTATATGTGTCTGAGTGCACATATGTGTATATATAGAGAGAGGAGGGCTGAACATATGTGGTCTTAGAATCCCTGCCCTTTTCTGGAGAATATGTAGAAATAGATCAAATGTTGTATCTTATCAGAAGCACGTGGACAAAAATAATTTTATAAAGTTCAGACAGTGTCATAATGGAACAACCAATGACTCTGGCAAAGTTTTGGATGTTTCCAGTCAAACAGTCAGACTTTCCTTCAGTATTAGAGGGAATGGACTTCCAAAATCAGTGAATGCTGCACCAGAATCTTCCACTACATGCTACAAAAGCTTCAAACCCAGCATTAATAGAAAGAGACAAGACTCCAAATGGGTCATAGCAAGGTTTCAGTGGAGGTTCTGACTTCTCTTCATTTAAGATTTTTATATATATTTATTAGTTTATTGTATGTGTATGGGTGTTTTTTCCTGCATGTATGTTTCTACACTCTGTACATGCAATGCCCTCAAAAGCCAAAAGATAATGTATACCTTGGGACTGGAATTACAGATGATTGTTGGTCACCATGTGGGTGCTGGGAATTGAACTCTGGTCTTCTGGAAGAGCAGCTGTTGCTTTTAACCACTGAACCATCTTTCCAGCTCCAATTTTGAGATTTCTAATAAGTTGTATTTCACGTGTTTCTTTCACTCATCTCTGAATTTGCCTTACTTAATTGTAACTAACGACTTCTTTTTTATAGTGAATTGGTTTCATTCTTCTTGGTTCCCCTTTATAAACTAGTCAAATCGTTCATTAAATGAGTAATATAAAATAAGCAACATCATCATGTGCAGACACATCATGTATAGACACATCATGTGAAGACACATTGCACACTTACCTGAAAATGATACTTGACAAAACAAAGCTTCGGCAACAAGGAAAATCGGAGGATTTTTAAAATTTTTTTTTTTACATTTTTTAATTATTAAATAAAGTGACAGATTTCATTATTCATTTTTAGACACACATGTCCAATTGTTTTTTTATTTATCCTCCTTCACCCCTCTGTCTTTGGTGTTCTCATTTCTTTGCCCAGTTATTCCTCTCCACTGTCTTCATGTTGTATGAGTTCCATTACTGCCTGCCCCCATCGATGCTTCTTTAAGATCTCCTTATCCCTTCTCATGGTCTCCCTTTTACTTTTATTACAATACACACACACACACACACACACACACACACACACGCACGCACATGCGCACGCACACATCTGTAACCTGCATATGAAAGCATGAAGCATTTTATTTGAATGACCTTTTATCTCCATAAATTTTCCTGTAAATGCCATACCACCAATTACTTTTATGCCCGAATGAAGCTCCAATTGTCCATATGTAGCACATTTTCTTTGTGCATTGGTCTGTTGACAGACATCTATGCTGGTCTGTCATTTATTGCTTAGCTCTTGTGAACAATGCAGCAATAAACACAGATGTGCAAGTGTCTCATGCAATGCTGACTGTAGACATACACCTGGGAATCATGTTGCTGGGTAGACGGTACCTCTGTTCTTGAGGAACCTTCGAATTGACTTCTACTAGGATGTCTACATCAACTTAATTTCCCAGCGGCAGTGCCTAAGTGTTCCTCTTTCCCTTCATCCTCACTATTTATCTTCAGACAGGGGTGAAATGGTCTCAATTTTTTAGTGTTTTTTAGTGTTTAAACTTTCAAAGTTTATTTATTCTTTTATAATTTCATACATATAATCCTTCGGTCAAAATCTCCCCCATTATCATGTCTGCCTCCATCTCCCACCAAACCCCTTCTTTTCAAGTGTACTTCCTGTTTTCATGAGGTTTTTGGTGAGTGGAGGGAGTTATGGAATAATTGCACTGAATTGAATGCATTGCCTGAATGAGCATAGGTGAACAGTTATTTGAGGTGAACAGTTATTTGAGGTGAACAGTTATTTGCTTGAATGGTGGATTGTACTGGCTACAAGACTGAGGACTATGGCTCCCACTTCCCTGTACAACAGTCAACTGTACATAGCCCCTTGGGAAGAGCAGGACCTTAGGAGCCCTTTGCCCATCCATGATGGGATGCTTGATAGACCAAGTCTTGTGTAGTTCAAGTGAAATAGCCATGCCATGTCCAGAGGACAGCAGTAGACAGTACTGCTTCCCATCCTCTAGTTCTTAGTCTTTCTGCCTCCCACTGCTGTGAAGTTCTTTGAGACTTTGAGAACTGATATAGACATGTCATTTAGGGCTAAGCACTCGAAAGTCAAGTGCTTTCTACATTAAATGTCACTCATTATGAGCAGAAGCCTCTCTGACAGACAATGAAAGTCACCCATATTTTGGATCTCACGTTTGTATAAGATAGAGCAGTGGGTTTCAGCTGCTTCACCAGAGATTTTAAAAATCAAGTCTTTAATAATATAAAAGGCTTATCTCTCTCCCACATTAATGTCAAATTTGCTAGAAATTCCAGGAAACTAGAGAGCCCTATTCCTAAGTGTCACTCAAAAGTCCAGAAACTTTCTACATCATTGCTCTGCCTTCCTGGGTTGTTACATCATCAAGCACTTCTCTATCCAGACTTTGAGATGGAGGAGAGAGAAAATGGAAAACATGTTTTTTCTTTAAGGGTTTAACTCAGAAAGTGCACACATCACTACCACTAAGATCCTAATAGTAATTCATTCCCATGGAGGCATCGGCTGCAAGGGAGTATGAGAAATGGAGTCTTGCCCCTGGAAAGACATGTGGCTGACTAAAATCCTGATTCTATTACCAAAAGACAGAGAAGCAAATGACATTCAGAAAGACATTGGCAGTTTCTGCCACTGTATCATAAATGACCCCAGATTATTTGGGGGAGACCATTAGAAATCAAGTGAAAGGTGTAGGAAGTTCTCTTTCAAAAATGTCTCATTGTTGATTTTTAAAGAGTAGTGATGCTATGCTACACATTAGCTACCATTAAATTGAATGGAACAACTTTCAGTTCAGGCATCTTGTGTGGCTGAAAAGATTGAATTCTCTGTCTTCACAGCTTTTTGTCTTGTTTTATTTGAGACAAGGTCTTACTGTGTATCACTACTTGGCCTGGAACTCACTATGGAGATTAGGTTGGCCTCAAAATCACAAAGTCCTGCCTCCTGACCTCTGGGATTAAGTGTGCACCACTATTCCTGTTCAAAAGGTCCGCTACTTCTTAGAGCAGGGTAATTCATTGTTGAATATGTCTTATGATTTTTATCCTTGGTTATGGTTGTGCAAGGATAACGCTCCTCCTTATGCCAACTGGCTTTCTGCCGTGGCATCTATGTCTAAGTCCAAGTTGAGTGAGCAGGATATTTACTGGCAGAGACCTTGAGTTTAACACTTGTGAGATGTTGTGAGTGGAGAGAGATGAATGCTTGGGTGCATCCAGCAGCAGCCTGAATGATACCTCTGTGTTATGTGTGGCTGAGGAGAACCATATACCCCCATATCAGTCAGTACTGTAGGAACCATTGTAAGACATGACATTGAGCAACGAGGTTCTCTGCAGTTGAGGTATGCACAGCTGAAGACATCTGACTGACTCCAAGTTGGCTTAAGCAAGCAACCCTTCTTTGGAGGACTAGGCATGACATCCCAAATCTCTTGCATTTGACATGGAACTTTATGAGTCATTGCGAGTCAGTGAATGCTTATGAGTCAACAGAGTGAATGGAAGCAGGACAAGGAGAGGCCAGTGTGGGATACGCCACCGTTCTCTCCTTCTACACTCTTCTTTATAACCCTCTGTTGAGCCGGTGATTCACCCAGCCATGCCCTCACGCTGGCCATGTACTTCCTTTAATTCCTTCATATTCAAACTAGTTGCCGTGTTAGAGGTCATAAACACAGAGCCGTATTTGGGAGACATTTAGCTTCTCCAAAAGCTGTGTGTGAAGGAGATAGGTGGGAGTAGTTACCATGACATCTGAGTCTCTTGCTTCTATATGTCTTCTGGAAATACTTCTGTTTAAATACTTGGCTTGAGAATGTAGGTCACTAGGGAGCAGCTACAACGTAACAGAAAGGAGGCATGGCTTTGAGCTGATCTGACCCCTGTGGTCTTCCTATGTCTCTTTAGAGGAGCCCTAGGATGGAGATTTTATCTCCTCATCTATAATGTCAAGGTCATAATTCAGTCCTAGGGTGATTTGGATGCTGATTTTCATAGATTTCTATCTTAAGGTTTTACTGCTGTGAACAGACACCATGGCCAAGACAACTCTTATAAAGACAACATTTAATGAGAGTGGTTTATAGGTTCAGAGGCTCAGTCCATTATCATCAAGGCAGGAGTATGATATCACCCAGGCAGGCATGGTGCAGGAGGAGCTGAGAGTTTTACATCTTCATCTGAAGACCACTAGGAGTAGACTTGTTCCCATGTAGTTAGGAGGAATGTTTTAAAGCCCACCCCCACAGTGACATACTTTCTCCAACAAGTCCACACCTTCTATTAGTGCCACTTCCTGGATCAAACATATACAAACCACCACAGCCTCTGACAGGGAAAAATCTCATTTGGCATTCTGTCCTCCATGCTTAGTGGGATGAGCAGCACAGAGACATGTAATAGTGGTGCACACAGAGTCCTGGTAGCAGTACCTGGTTGTCATTGGTGCTTTGCAGTCCTGGGTTTTCTCAGCACTATTTTGTGTTGGTTTTGTTTTTCCTCCCTCTTGAGAGCCATGTTCTGCTCCCACATTTCCAGTCCTGCCCTGAGAGTACAGCATCTTCATGCCCTGACATGTGTATAAGACATTTACAGTTCAAGGCTTGAGTTAGGAGCTCAGCAAGTCTGCCTACCTCAGACTTTCCTTCTTCAACAAATCTGACTTGGCATCTAGAGAGGAACTTTGAAGTCCAATGGCTCTATTCCAGACAGATAAGACATAGAAAATGCACTTGCCACCAAGGGAACTGAGGTGTGGTGAGAAAGGTGGTCCTCTTGAGTTCAGCTTGCTAGCTCTGCTGTTTGGACAAGGTGTTTAAAGCTGTCTGAGACTCCAGTCCTTGGTCCCTGGAATAGGAATAACAAACATCTTTCCTGGCAGCAGCTAGAGTGTCATTTCTGATCTTCCCAGAAACATGAGACAGGCCCTCTGCAAACTCAGAGAGGATGAACAGCTCCATTACAATGGTCAAGAGAGCTTTGTTCTTAAAAAGTTACACTGAACTTTAAGAACAGAATTCAATATACAATTGAATTTCACCAAATATAGTTTTCTTTAAGGTAACTGGAGGCAAATGAATGTTTAATACAGTAATGTCACAGTTACTCAAATGTGTCACCTCCAAGATGGGAACCTTAGGAGGTTCCAAACTCTGCCCCTTGGTTTCTTCATCTGAAAGCACTGACAATTCCCATCCTACCTCATGGGGCTGCTCGGAGGGATGCAAGAGATGATGGCTACGGAAGAGTTGGACTGTACACAACATTCAGAGACCATCTCAAAGTTGTTAGAACTGTCTGCAGAGCCTAGAGCACATGTTTAAGAATATCATTAATACTGATATTTAGGTAACCCAACTACCCAAAAGTCATTTAGACCGAAGATCAATATTTAACAAGTTCATAATTTTCCCTTATGGTAATTCTAGAAGCCTTAATAGATCGTTTCAAGTATGGTCCTTTGGGACAGAAAACTGAAGGCTGACAGCTACCTGGAAGATAAACCCCCTCACTCTCCTTCAATAGCTGCTCGGCACTTTCTATGTAGCAAGCACTGAGTTTATATCAAAAGTACCGAACAGACAATGCTGCCCAACCTTCTTGACAGTGCTGCCTAAAATAGTTACCAGAAAACTGCATGCAACCAGTGTTGCTTTCAGTAGACACACGGACACTCCCCTGTGTCCAAGCCCATCTTTCTTCCACTTGGTTTTCTGAAGCTGTGATCTCTCTCCCTCCTCCTAGAGCCTCTGGGGTGGGTACCTCTTTCCTTCTGGAACACACAGGGAGTAGCTGTAGTCACATTCAGTAGACACTGGGAGATCTGGGGCTTCCATGGAACGCATGTGTTGCTACTTTTAACTCTGGTTTTCAGTGAGCCAAGGCATTGCAGGCTTGCCTTGAGAAGGGTTCTTTTTATACACATGTAGTTCTGCAGCAGTTCAGAAATTTTCTCCAGATTGAGTCAAAGCTAAACTCACATTGTGATTCATCCAGGCCCTGCTCACCCATGTGACCTTGGACAAGTCACTTAACTCTATAGCTTCAGCTATCCATTAACTGGGGCTAAAGTTAGATTAGAAATACTCCATACTTCGTAAGTTCTTAAAAGGATTTTTTAAGGCATATAAAGTACTTAGGGCCTTTTACGCATGGTCCCAAAGTAGACCTTAAAAAATGCTAGCTACTATTAACCAGAACAATACAGTGTCTAATAGCAATGACTGTAAATCCTCCTTTAAGTCTAGAGGCCAATTTAAGAATGTGTGATGGTAGCAGTGGTGGCCCTTTGAATGTTGATTGTGTCTGATGCTTCATACACATTCTCATTAATTTTCATGGCAGCCTCATGGAGACTGTACTGTAATTAGCCCCACTTTGCAGATGAAAGCCTGAGGCACCAAAGTGACTCACCCAGCATGTCACCAATGATGAAGATGCTGGGACTTAAACCTAGTAAGACTGATTTCTGATTCAGAACTTAACTGTTACATTGTTACATTATATTGCTTCTTAACTATTACATTGTTACCTTATATTGCTTTTAATAAAAGCCACTGTATCTCTTCCCAGGAGAAAAAAAAATTAGTTCACCCAAGACATGCTGTATACAATTTCCAGGTGCTCATAAATGCTTTGAAGGCTACGGATAGAATCCCAAGGGCCCACAATCCCAGCCTTCCTCCCAGAGAGTCTTCCTTTACAGAAAGTTCCTTCTAGAATGCCTCATGCATCATCCCTTGTGACAAGTGAGGCCCAGCCGCCATCTTGCCAGTCCTGATTTAAACACTGCAGTGTCATAAGTGATGTCCAACTTATTAAAATCTCTGGTTTAATAACCAGGCTTCACAGACTTTTGTTTTCAATGGTAAAAGAATGACACCTCTTGTTTCAGCTGCCCCAGTCAGATCATCAGTGATAAGTTTTTCTACTTCATGGGTGCATTACAATCATGCCTTATGTTTTGTAAATGTCTAGTCATAGTCTAAAAGCTGAATGAGCTTCAGCAGTATTAGGCAGCCCCGTTTCACAAATAACCTAATACAGAAAAACCAAGAAACTGCTGGAAGTCTAAGGAGCAAGACTCAAATTCTAGTGTCTGCTCCCTTTTTGATTGGCTAAATGTCGGTTAAAGACAATGTTTTGTGATCTACAGAGCCAGCTCTCTTTGAGGTTGCTCTCAGCTTAGCACTGTCCTATGCTGGCCTCATTGTCATTATGGGAAACATTCTGCTGTGGGAGTAGATTGGGTGTACAAGCTCTACCTCCAGACTACATCTCCAGCTCATCCTTTGAAGACCAAAAGCAAGTGAAAAGAACCCCGGCCAGAATCTGTATCCTGGCTGAGTTCCTTAACTGTAAGCCTCTGTTCTCTGGTTTGTAAAAATGGGAACAGTAGTAGTACCTGTCTTCTTAGGGTTGAGGTTACAAGAGGTGATGAGAAATGTCCGGGTGTGCCTGAGCTGGGGCTTCTGGGTAATTAGATCCCTTCAGCGGCACTTTCCTTTTCCTTTAGTTGAGAGACTTGTGGGAGACAGAAGGAAATAAAAATAGCAAGGAAGGATTTGTGTGAAGTCAGAAATAGTTCTGTAGAATAGATGAGAATACGAGGCAGTTAAGAAGAGGTTTGTACCTCTTCCCCCAACCCTGAGAAAGTCAGAGACATTGGGAGTATGCATTACTGAGTATGCTGGAATTATTCCATGGTGGGATGATTTTGGTAGTTTGATCTTGTTCTTGGGCACGTGCAATCCATAATGGAGTTATTTATCAAAAACTCTGAGGTTGGGGGAGATAGCTTTGAACTGTAGACAGTCTGGTGCTCATTGCCGATTCCAGGTGGCCCACCCACCTTCCGCCCCCAAATTACCCTGCCAGGGAGCAAGCTCCACAATTTTGCTGCTGCTTGGTAACACCGCCCCCTTCTTTGTCCTCACTTTGGCAGAAGGTTCAGCACCCCATTGAGTTCAGTGGAAAATAAAGTCATGGGTGTGGGGGAGGGGAGCTTCAGGCTCCTGCACACCAGGAGAGATGAACCTTTAGGTTCTAAGCCCTGTACAGACCTCCTCCCGCACTCAGGGACCTAGAGGGTGAATGCTCAGCTTGCATTGCTCACCAGGGCAGCTTTAGGCAAACTTGGATTGGTTTAGACTAGGGATGTTAAGCATTAAAGCTTCCACTTCTTTCTGCCAAACCTCTGCAGACTTTGCAATAGTAGCCTGACCCACCAGGACAAGTTACAACTAAGACAATGCTGTTTTGGTTTTTTTGTTTGTTTGTTTGTTTTAAGGCCCTAAACAAAAGGCTAGAGAAAATGGGTCGAAACTTTTTTTTTCCCAAAATATGTCACTGCCTTCTCCACATTTTAGGAAATCTATCTGTAATGTCTAAACTACATTGGTGGTTGTTTTTTTTTTTTTTCTTCGCTACTAATTTTTTTTTTCTCCTGGAGAATTCTATTACTTCCCTTTCCTGACCTGTATCACAGTATTGTTTTCCAAACCACCCATGCCTACCTTATTTTTTTTTAAGAAATCCTTGCATTGCTGTATGCTTTGGTCTGAACCATGAGCAAGGTATTTGGTACTCATCCTGGCACTCCTTAGCGACTACATCCCCCAAGAATGCTAGTTGCACTTAGTACAAGGTCTTGTTTCCCCATATGAGCTCTAATAGATTTTCCTGTGTGACTCCAGATTCTTACGCTTTGCTCCACTGACCTATTCTAGCTGAGTAGGTCATGGTGGAGGTGACCACAGACATATATAGACATATAAACACCTTCGACTAGCCTCACTGGAAGTAGCAAATTCTCCAATTACATGCCTTTAATTATGGTGCTTGCAATTTTTCTAGAAGGCAGAATTCTCTGCCTTTCAAATTCTCCTTGGCTCTTTTGTCCTCCCTCTGTGGGGTCTGGAATCTGAGTTCCTTTTAGTAGCTAATCGCCACAGTCAGAGGACAATGAACCCCAAAGAAGCAATCAGTTTATTTAACAACCTCTAGAGCTATGCATCATTTGTAAATAGCTCTGGCAACTATCCCTGCACTCAGAGGAGATAGGTTTAAGTCTCCCCCAAGGAGCCATTTCCTCCTGGGCAGCAATGAGAGTGACACAGTATATGTGCTGGGTTCTCTGGAAGAACAGAAGTGACAGAATGGATGTATATTGCAAAGGGCAACTTGTTACATTCACTTACATTATGGTAGGTTATGGTTAGTTCATAACTTGCTATATTAGCTTACGTTGTGGCGGTGGGCTTAGTTCATAAATAGTTCTTTGCATACTAAAAAGGGCAAAATCTCAGAAGCCTCATCGGTGCCAGCCTGTCACTGAAGGCCCAGAAGGTTCCTGGAGAGTGACTAGTTGGTCACAGGCCAAAGATGCTGGAGTCCAATGTCAGTGAATGATGGCAGCAGCAGCAGCAGCGACCGCTGAGTAGATGCACTCACCAGCAAGGAGCAAAGGCAACTAAGCAAGCAAAGGCTCCACTGCTTTTCCCTCAGACCTCTTACATCTCAGCTGCTCATTCTGGGAGAGGGTATCCCTACTCCACACCTATTAACCCTGCCTAGACATTCCCTCACAGACCCACTCAGGAGCGTGGTGGTGGTGGTTGGTGGTGGTAGTGGTGGTGGTGGTGGTGGTGGTGATGGTGGTGGTGACTCCAGATCTACACCGGTAGACCATATTAGCCATCACAGATGGAATGTAGAGAATACTTATTGATAACATGGGTAGATGTATAGTTCCGCTATGAGAAATTACAGAGAATTTGACATTGACTTACATTGTATTGTTTTGGGTGTTTTGGGTTTTTTGGTTTTGTTTTTTGGTTTTTTTTTTTTTTTTAATATTTATGGTCCCTAGATTTGTGTCTCTTTTCCACTTTGCCATCCACACTTCCTGGCAGCGGACCAGCAACTTTCTGGTCCCCTAATGAGTTCCAGGTTCATTCATTAAAGCCTATCCATGTGTTTCCTTTCATGAGACTTCCTTTCAGGACTTTTCTGTTCCAATCCTGCACATTCCAGTAGGAAGTCTGTTTTCTCTTCTCAAGCTGGAGTTTTCTGTTTGTGATCCTTAACAGTGGGAATTCAAGCATTTGAAATTATCTTTCTTAAACCATGACACTTGGTTTTATCCTTTTTAAAAAAAAAATCTGTAACATATAAAAAGTTATAAGATTCAAATAACAGTGAAGAAAATTCATTATTTGCCCTCTGAGGGCTGTATATTAGTGTCAGAAATCCCTAGTGTTGAATTTGGGATGTGTTGTTTCTGAGACAATGTTTTTGCTATGTAGCTCAGACTGATTTAGAGCTGTGTAGCCCAAGATGTCCTCAAATCCACAATCTTGCCTTTGTTCACTAAAGACTCAGATTACAGGGGTATTCTACCACATCCAGCAGGAAATGTAATTTTCAATTGCTTTTGGGAAAAAAAATGTGACTCACTCAAATTATATCAAAAATAGGACCACATGTATCAGCCTAGGCTTCATGTCCCACTTTCAGTCTGTGGACAGCACAGACTGAAAGCAAGATGCACTGTGCCCATTTTCTTTTGTCTATTTGAAATTTCTGACCCACTTCTTACCTTACTTGGAGACTGCTTTTATATTTTCTAACATGAAGAACCAAAACAAGCTTCTAAATAATAATATCAAATAGTAGTATGTGTTACATCTGCATGTTTTTCTGGCATTGTTTCCTGTGTTAGTGTGGTGCTTTGAATATGTTTGACCCAGGGAGTGGTACTATTAAGAGGTGTGGCCTGCTTGAAGTAGATGTGGCCTTATTGGAGAAAGTGTGTCTCTTTGGGCATGGGCTTTGAGACCCTCCTCCTAGCTGCCTGGATCAAGATGTAGAACTCTCAGCTCTTCCAGCTCCATGCCTGCCTGGAGGCTGCCATGCTTCCCATTATGATGATAATGGATTGAACCTCAGAACCTATAAAGCCAGCACTAATTAAATGTTGTCCTTTATAAGAGTTGCCTTGGTCGTGGTGTCTAGTCACACCAATAGAAACCCTAAGACAGGTATCTTGTCTCTTGTAAGCCAACAGCAATAGTCACTTGACAGAGTCCATAAGTGACAGGTGTAAGTCACACTGGAACAGCATGAATAATCTTAACATCCTTGTGACCCTAGGAGCCAGAACACCCCTCCATCCCCACATATACACTGATGACCAGCTGCCATTCTTCCCCCTTGTCCCACTCCTTCCTATCTCCCTAAAACCTATGTCCCAGATAGATGTACTGTGTCTTTACCAGTCACCTCAACCATGTTACACACCCTAACTTGGGATTTCTAAGCTCCTTTATTTGCTTCAGTTTTAAAACAAACATTGTTATCATCTTCTAAATACTAATACCACACTTATTTATTTTATGTGGTATTGATACCTGTCTTCTTCCCCAGTTCTCAAAAGTGACCTCATGGCAACTTTCTCATTGTCTCCATTGGTCACAAACATGCCTAGACTAGAGTCTGGTACTTACTGAGTTCTCATTGTCTATTAATGGTTGAGTGAATGAATGAACCCCATTTCACTCCTTATGAATATCCAGCTAGCCATAAATGATAGGAAATGGTTGATTTGAAGTATAATCCCATTCATTGAAATATGAGGATCCATAATTTAGCCACCTGTGATGGTTTGTAAATGCTTGGCCCAGGGAGTAGCACTATTAGGAGGTGTGGCCCTGTTGGAATAGGTGTGTCATTGTGGGTGTGGGCTTAAGATCCTCACCCTAGCTGCCTGGAAGTCAGTCTTTGACTAGCAGCCTTGAGATGAAGAGGTAGAACTCTCAGCACCTCCTGCATCATGCCTGCCTAGATGCTGCCATGTTCCCACCTTGATGATAATGGACTGAACCTCTAAACCTATAAGCCAGCCCTAAATATATGTGTCCTTTATAAGACTTGCCTTAGTCATAGTGTCTGGTCATAGTGTCTGTTCATGGTGTCTGTTCACAGCAGTTAAACACTAAGCACCACTTTATTTTTAAAGCTGAGCATTTGTAAAATCTTAAAAGACCTGTGACTTAAACCTGAATGTAAGGTCTCCATCCTGCTCTGTGATATTTGATGCCCCAAGTCCCCAGAGGCAGTTTGGTTCCTTATTTTTTAAAAGTTTTTTTTTTTAAACCTACAGCACCCAGTATTCCCAGGCAGTCCCCCATCCAAGTACTAACCAGACCTGACCCTGCTTAGCTTCCGAGATCAGATGAGATCGGGCGCGTTCAGGGTGGTATGGCCATAGACTTTTTTTTTAAGTTTTATTTCATTATGATGAGAAAAGTTACATGATTTCAATTTATCTGAATTTTTAACATTTAAAAACATATTTTAAGTAAACAGAATTAAGTCACATTCTTGTTTCCCTTTTGTACCCCAACTCTTCTCAGAGGCTCCCCCTTCAATACCTACAACATCTTTTTTGTCATAATCCTTAAAATTTATAAAATATTATAACAATAAAAATGAGTATTATAAAAGTTGTTTGATATAAGACAATCAATTTAACAGTCTTATGTAGATGCTTGTCTACAGCAATACTGAAAATATATACATTTTTCTCAATATAAATTTTAAATAACTCCAAACATATTAACTGTATATTTCAAAATAATGCATCACTACTAGTATTTTCTTAAATGAACATAAATATATAAAGACTTTTTGTTTGTTTGTTTGTTTGTTTTGCATTTAGTAGAGTTTAAAATCTTGGCTTTTACTGTAGTACAAGCCCAAAATAAGAACAATTTTTAGACATTGGATTTCATTGTAATAAGGCTATACTTCAATGACCCTCACATCACCAAAGGATTTTATCTCAATCATAGCTAAGCTGAGAGTTGACAATTCTGCTGTGCCAAGGAATGAATTATAGGCCATGATTTTTGGATACAGACTTCCTGCTATGGTCAAAGCTATTTGACTTGAGCGAGTGACTTTATTCTCAGCCCAAAGAGAATATGTTGCATTCATTTAAGAAATGGTGTGTGCATTCATTTAAGAAATGGTGTGTGTATTAAGATGGTCTATACATAAAGTCATTCACCAACTGTTTCAATGAACAATGGTTCTGCTTGGAGCGTGGCACAGACATTAGGTGAAGGAAAGAATCTGGTTCATTAGCTGTGATAATTTGAAAAAGCATTTATCTCAGAGAAAGTTCGTTCTTTATATTAAGTATAGACTAAGAGCACAAATCCTCCAGGGAGGATGAGCAAAATCTAGGCACATTTTCTGCATACACCACTGTCAAGCTCAGTTCCACTCTTTACAGAATTCAGTTTCAAATATTGCTGTTTCTAGCACGTTGTGGGAAAAAAAAAAAGAAGAAGAAAAAGTAGGACTCAATGAGTCCAAACTTGAATGAGTGAATGAATTAATGAATGAATGAATGTTTATATTATTGTCTTATTTATCTGGAATAGTAACAGCTAGAAAGAGATTCTGCCTCTATGGTCTGTGTGTTCCCTGAAAAGTTGCTGATCTTAAGGTTGAGCTGCCTTTGAAAAAGGCTTGCAAGTAAGGAACCAGGTTTTCAATGGGAAAATAAAATATGTTTCTTACACTTTTCTCCAATCCAACAATCCACTTATTCTACTTCTATTTACATGTGAGTCTGTGAAATACATCTGAATGTGAGCGTATGGCATACATCTCTTTCTGGTTAAGTTTTTCCATGAGTTTGTTTACTAGCATATTTTAAACCAAGAAGTGTCTTGATATGTTATACCCTGAACAGAATGGTCATTATTTTGTATTCTTTTTAAGAAACTTTTACATAAAGAGACTCTCAGTGGTGTTAATGGTTGCTAACACAACAAACCAACACGTGGACTGAGGGGATTTAACCTGTCCTATAGCCTGGGATGGAGAAGCGCAGGAAGAGTAGAGGAAGCTATAGCATCTGCCTTCACACTTGTTCTTCTAATTTAAAGGAGAAGAAATGCATCTGATTCTAGAAAAGGCTCATAAATATGCCTTGCAATCAGAGTTTAATCCCCAGCTGAAAGACTATTAAAAGTTCAGTGACAGCATGACTTACTTTAGCCTTTTATTTGGGCATTAGAATATTTTGTTTTGGATTGTAAAGCTGATCAGGCCCTGAACAATGGATCCATCTAGTTAAGAGATTTGGGTCCACCCAAGCTTTGTGGACTTATATGACCTGGGACCCAGCCTCAGATCCTTTGTAACCACGTGGCCTTAGATCTCCAATGACCCTTCCTTTTGCCTTTATATCTGGACTAGAGAGGGTGATGGCACCAACCACATAAGGCAAAGATATTGAAAGTGTGGGGTCTGTTGGTTGATAGCTTCCAGTATCACCCAAATCTTTAATTAATAACCTGTGCCTTACCACAGAATTAAGTGATTTGCCAAAAGGCATTAAGCAAAGGACAGTTTGGGCTAATTTGAGTGTGTCTAAAGTATTCACCTCTTCCACTGTGCTAACCCCTCAATAGCTATCTATTTTAACCCTAAAGGTGTATTTGTCTATAGATTGAGAACCTACACTCATCATTTTCATATCGCTGTCCTTCCCACTGCCTTTCTATATCTGAAAAAGGCACTAGTGACAGCCTTACCCTGGTCCTGAGCCCTCAGCTATTAGGAAGCTTTCTGTTTCCTATAAGAGAAATCCCACTCATGGTATGAAGTCCTGTAATATTCCATTAATGTGTGGTAACCTATGCTTCTACGGAGTCTATAACATGTATTAGACCCAGGGTCACTAATAGCAGAGAAATGAACATTCAAGAAGGAGCAAAGTGAAGTACTGATAAAGCTAGAAAAGGAACCATTTCAGATAAGGTCACATAACCTTGGCTGTTCACAGTTCTGCCTTAGAGAACAATATAGGTTTTTACATTTCAGAACTGTACCGGCCCTGCCAGTACAAAGTTGAAGTCATTTGAGGAGTAGTAAGGATTGAAGATAGGAAAGAGAGAGAGATGGGAGGGCTTCGGGTCAATACCACACCAGCAGCAAGTTTACTTTCCTTAGACTTTTTATACTTTACAGTGCCATGGGAAGCAAAGCCACAAGCTAACAGAAACAATAAAACATACACATAAAGACATCTGTTCCTGCTGGGCGATGGTGGTGCACGCCTTTAATCCCAGCACTTGGGAGGCAGAGGCAGGTGGATTTCTGAGTACGAGGCCAGTCTGGTCTACAGAGTGAGTTTCAGGACAGCCAAGGCTACACAGGGAAACCCTGTCTCGGAAAACCAAAAAAGAAAAAAAAAAAGACATCTGTACCCATCCAAAAGCTTCCCCATTCCTTCCGCCGAGGTCAATAGCATCTTCAGATCCCTTTCCTTGAGCCTCAAGTGTACCTCTTCTTACTGTTCCATGCTACAGCAGGCCAGGAAATCTGCCAGCAGACCCTGACTCTGCCTGACAGGCAGACTTTTCTTTTTCTTTCTCCTTTTCTCATTTTATACAAGCCAAAGCCATCTCAGCTATTGGTGCAGAATGACTGTGCCTGTCTTAGTGTCCCCTCAAGAAGTGCGGACCTTTCCCATCATTGGTGCATGAATCTTAGCATTCATGCACTGTCTGAAGGCAATCTACCTCTGAGAGAATCTTACCTGTCTTTGACTACCAACCTCTGCAATGGAGTATACAACCTACTAGATTACAGTTTTGAGTCATATATGATGGAGATCTGCATGGATGTTCAAAAACGGAGGGCACACTTGGCCACAAGTGGAAACAGGCATACTCATGACTATAATAGATACTTTAACAAGAATTCCAGCAAGGATCAATCTGATCATTCCCCTAGATCTACTAAAGCTTTTTGAATTTCATCCAACCCTTGCAAGCCTCTATCTGAATATCAAGGTTCTGAAATATAAACTGAAAGCTTAACAAAGGAAGGTTGATAAAGTACCATAACAGAATTTCTTGTACAATGTCAGGTATACAATTATTCAAATTACAGTCATAGCAAGTTACATTGAATCTAGACCCATAAAATTATTAACAGTGCAATTGTCACAGGATACATTAAACAAATCTCCAGACATAGAAACATTCATTTGCCCAACCATCAATGCATGAGTGAAGGATACATGAGCTGTTATTAAAACTTACAAAGGACATGAGTTGTTTTCATAGTGTACCCGGGGACAGGGGTTCTTTTTTGACCAGCATTTCAGCCTGTAGAGTAGGACACAATGGATGTTGTATCTCTCTTCTATATCTGCTTCCTGCTGACTTTAGGACATTGCATAGGGGCCCAGAGAGGCCGAAATACCTGCCAAAGGCTGAGCAATGGGGCATGTATCAAAACATCTGGTTTGCTGATCCAAATCAAAGACAGGGAACAATCACATCAGCTGGACTTGTTGACATCAGCTTTCAGCAAGCTCAGAGTTCAGCAGCTCCACAGCTAATCCCTGGATGGAGTCTGTCAGCCAGTGAAGAACTGATGAGAGAAATATAGACTAGGAACAGAAATTAAAATTGTCTAGCAATTGGGAAAGATAAGAAATCCCAAGACCAAGGGAACAAGACCAAGGGAAAAAACCCATTTTCAATAATAAGCAGGTATACTTATCTGGAGTCCATTTGATCTGTGACAGGTGAGTCCAAGTCTGAGGACTCTTGATTCCCCCAAGCTTACGTGAACTTTAGCTTACCAAAGGATGTACATTGGTATTTACCATTGTATTGAAATCCATGTTTTAGAAATATACTTAACAGATGTCTGTTAGGCAACAGGAGTAGACTCATGCTCTACTGACTGAGCAGGTTCTTTCAGCATCCTGCAGAAAAACACAAATATGCCCTCATCCTCATATTAATACTGGATCAGGACTATGCCGTATGCCAGTAAGCAAGTCCCTCCATTTCACCTGGGCATAAGTTGCTGGGTGGTAGGGTACCATAGACACTCAGTAGCAGATAATCCCTTGGCATGCAAGGTCAAAAGATTCAAAATAAAAAGTGAAGGAGTATACAACTCCCCCTTTTTATTTTATGTAACTGATTTTTTTAGAGCTCCGTGGGCTCGTTTTATTCCCTATCTTTCAGGACATGCGAAATTATGTATTTTATATAGATTTTAATTCATTTTATAGTTTACTTATATTTAATTTATATTTTAATATATAATTTATATTTAATATATATTAATACTTAAACTATGTAAATAATATTTAATTATGTTTTTATTCATTGTATATCATGTATATACTAATGTGTATAAATCGTATTCAATGTATATAATTTATATTTAACTTGTATAATTTATATTTAACATATGCGTGTAGCTATCAAGGACAGGTCATCTTCTGAGGACACATGAATAAAATATACACTTTATATACATGTTTCAATGTATATAATTTCTAACTTGTATATGTTAATTCATATAATCTAAATTTGGGGCCACCTATATGAAAACCAAGAATCCTAGCTCATGAGTCCACAGCGTTATCTGCTGCAGCGCTCCATGTCACCACCACCTGAGAGGAAAGAGCAAGCTCCAGCTATGAGCTACTCAGGACACTGGATCCCACTCCATGCCAGCTCCTCCACTCCCTCATCATTCCTCTCCCCGAGTCCCCACTGCCACCACCTCTGCCCCTCCAGAGGCTGGCGAGTGCTTCCTCAGTGGGTGCTAGATGGAGGGGCCAAGATTGGGACCAGCAGGGGACTGCCCCCTGGATGTGACCAGCTGCCTCCAGGACTCCAGGACTGCTCACTTTCACTTTCCTTCTCTGAAACCCACTTCTCTCTACTAGCCCTAATCAAGGTCCAAAGGCTAAAAGTATCTAGCCTTATCTAGTCTATGCACATCATGCATGGTCTTTCTTGGACCTTCTTCCAGGTTTCAAAATTTATTGTACCTTCCTCAGGAAACTAAAGACAAATCTTTTCTACAAAATCTAAAAAACTGTGTCATTCCTGTTGCCCTATTTGAGTGAAGCATATTCTTAAGCATTGCTACAAAAACCATAGGACTGTTTCCGTTTCCCATCTTTAATTTTTTTTGTTTTCTATTTCTTTTCTTTTTGTTTTCTATCTTGCTTTTTCTGAGCTCCCTTATCTGTATTTTCCTATTACTCCCAAGAAATTCTCACTGCACTTTTACCTTTTATGAGGCCTTGCTTTGTTCAGGAGATGTCCACCACTTAATGCCCTACACACAGAGCTCCACAGTTTGGACTCCACCTCTACTGGACCCACCAGCACAGAGTGGAACAGCCTCTGAGCGCAGAGTGAGGGTTGAAGACAGGAAAGGCAGAAAGAAGATGCAAGAGACAGATATGGAAGGACTGCAGGTCAATACCATGCCAGCAGCGAGTTTACTTTCCTTAGACTTTTTATATTTTACAGTGCCATGGGAAGCAAAGCCGCAAGCTAACAGAAGCAATCACTGAAACACACACATACTACATCTCTTTCCATTCAAAAGCCTCCCTGTTCCCTCCACCAAGGTCAATAGAATCTTCAGCCCCCTTGCCTTGAGCCTCAAGCGCACCTCCTCTTACTGTTCCATGCTACAGCAGGCCAGGAAATCTGCCAGCAGACCCTGACCTGCCTTGACTCTGCCTGGTACACAGATCTCTCTCTCCTCTCTCCTTTCTCTCTCTCTCTCTCTCTCTCTCTCTCTCTCTCTCTCTCTCTCTCTCTCTCTCTCTCTCTCTCTCCTCCTTCAGAGATGTATGGAGGGGCTTCCAACGGAAGACATTGTGCTTCAGATATTTACATATGCTTCAATGGACCCGAAAAAGGGATTCCATGAACATGAGAGCGAACTACCCTGTTTGGGGTTAGAGGCGGTTCACTTGTAGCCACTGCTGTGGAGTTGAGGAGAGGTGGCAAGTAATACAGAAGAACACCGGGAACTGCAAGGCATACTATGAGCATCTTGTTTTGTCTAGAAAGGTGGTTGATAGTTACTGTGAACAAAGGATGCACTGTGAACAAGCACGAGAAGGAATTTGGAGGGGTGTCTAACTTTGGGAAAGACCTCGTGGTCTCATGGGAAATTTTTAACGGTCTGGGCTGGCTGAATGGGAGACACCACCGAAGCTGATAACAATGGAGAGAGAAGGCAGAAAAGCCTTCGGTGTGTGCCACGCTCGACATACCGAGAAGAACATGCCGTTAAATTCAGACACACACACCCCCAAGAAAAACAACAAGGAAAGGGTGGGAGCCAGTAGGCAGCTGCAGGAAGGCATTGTGCTGTTAACTCTGAACAGACTGGAAGTTTTGGGCCGACTTTTTTCTTGGAAGGTGATTCTGGAGACTGTCACCACTGGAAGAAGAATCGCAAGCCAGAAGAACATGTAGAACAGAGTACTACTGTCTGCAAGAGATGATGGGCCCTTGCTAAGATGCTGCTGAGGAAATAAGTGTCCTGAGGGCCAGGGGTCATTCACCAGGGACAGAAGATTTAGCTGCCCACAGAGATCAGAAAGGAATGAATGATGGGATCAGAGACAAGCTAGCTGTATCCAGGATGACTTAAGAAGAGACATTGTCAGGTTTCAGTGAGATGAGTTTCTAGAAAAATTCTCACATTGCCTTGTAATGGCTGTGCCCACCTGTAAAGAACTAATGACATTTTCCAGCTACTACAAACATCCTGTTCTCAAGACATAAATGGTTGAGCATTGTGAACCATTGTCAAACACAGAAAGCGCTTGCAGAAACAATGCCTTAGCGGGCTGCTTTAAATGAGGTTCTTCTGACTCTTGAGTGCCTCTTCTTGAAGGTGCATGTCAACTCTCTCATTTTCTCTATTTTTCTTCCCCATGCCTTCGCTTTTAGAGGAAAAGTCCGGTAAGAAAAACCATGCCCTTTTCTTTTTTTGGACAATTATATGTATTCCATTCATTTTTATCATCTGAATGTATAATGACTGTTTAACATTTAAAAAAAAAAAAAGAGGTTTCCAATATTAAAAACAAACTTTGTGAGGCAGGACAAAGCTAATTTGGGGACAAGGAAGTCAGTTGCTAAGAAATACCATACCCATTGTTATGGGTTGGAAGGTAGATTTTAGGGCGTAACTTTTGCCTTGGTCACAGGTATATAGCCTCATACTTTTCTCTTTTTTAAGATTTATTTATTTTATGTACATGAGTACACTGTAGCTGTACAGATGGTTGTGGGTTGTGAGCCTTCATGTGGTTGTTGGGAATTGAATTTTTAAGGACCTCTGCTCACTCTGGTCAACCCCGTTCCCTCCAGTCTGTCCCACGCACTCCAGTCAACTCCATCCACTCAGTCCCTGCTTGCTCTGACCCAAAGATTTATTTATTATTATACATAAGTATGCTGTAGCTGACTTCAGACAACCAGAAGAGGGTATCAGATCTCATCATGGGTGGTTGTGAGCCACCATGTGGTTGCTGGAATTTGAACTCAGGACCTTCAGAAGAACAGTCAGTGGTCTTACCCTCTGAGCCATCTCACCAGCACTAGCCCAATACTTTTCATCCAAAGTTTCACTTCTTATGGCTTCCACATTCACTGGTCAAGCTACCTCAAAAATGAAACCATGAACATTTAATTTTTTTAATGGACAACCTGCCAGAATCCTGAGTGTTTATGGAGCTGGCCTCTGGAGGGGGAACAGTAGAGTCTATAGGATTATTTTGTTTTTATTCATTCGTATTTGTTTCAGGAAATCAAAATACCCCATTTGGGGATTGCTGGGGACCAGAAAAAGAGATCTTTATAAAGTTGGTAACAAGTGTTTGCTACCAAGCCTGATGACCTGAGAATCCTGGGAACCACATGTCAGAAGGAAAAACTTCCCACAAGTTGTCTTCTGACTACCACACAAGCCATGCATACATGCTCCCACGTGCAGACACACACTGAATGTAATAAAACATAAATCACCCTGCTACTCGCTAGTGCCAGTGGGTGGATTTGAGTGACAGCACAAATCTGACACAATAAGATCACATCTTTATCTTGGAGCAAACTAGATTTCAAAACAAATTTTTACTATTTGCATGGTTTCCGGGAATTTGAGAATATGTTCATAGCACGCCCATCCAAGACTATGGATAATGCTAACGTAAACTACATGCCTTTTTTTTTCCTATCAGCGCTCAGTAAAAGGTGACTGATTTATCCCACTGAGCTTAACTAGGGGGATGCCGGAAGCATGGGCTTACCTTCTGCCCTGGCTCCATCTATACCTCATAAGGAAACTGCATTCCAAGTTCATATGTTAGAGAGGAGGAGGAATGGGAGACACAAGAGAACAAAAATGAGTCCAAATAATAAGGTTTACCAAAATACGATCCAAGGTTTTATATTTCTGAAATTAAAATCAACCAAGTACAATTTTAACTGTGTTCTGTTGTTACTAAGCTGAACCTCTGAATGTGCATGAGCTGAGGGTCACATGTATGCAAGGCACACTACACTATATATATCCTTATGTGGGGCCAATTTTATATATTCTCCTTGACCCTAGATTGTCCTCTGAGTTAAGCAAAGTTGACCAATTCTCATTAATATTTACCAGTAGCACCGTCAAAACTCTTCATTTCTCCTTAGTCCTCCTAAGAGAAAACGTTTTTGTCCTTACAGCAACTAGAACTAACCATGTTCTCACTCTCACTATGCCTTCAAGACATTGTGTAACTCTTATTTTTTGAAATGTCCATCATACTGACTCCTTAGTCAGCTACATCGTGAATGAACTGTTCATTGCTAGTGGGATCTTTGTTTTATCTCCCCAGTGGGGTTTCAGAAGATCATCTAAGTTTGTCTAATTGGAAACAATCGGTAGCTGATATAGCCAACCTTGTAGTTCACAAGAACAAGCTTAAATATTAACAAATACAATGGTGAGGAAAATGGAGGCCTGCCGTACACTTTAACCTGACCCTAGAGCATTTAAAAGCAACACAGTCTGTTGGCCATGATCATAGTATTAACTTAATGTTAACGAATTCTAACTCTTTCCAAGAAAGATCTGCAACACATGAGGACTGGGGAGATAGCTCAGTTGGTAAAGTGCTTGCTTACAAACAAGGGACCTGAGCTAGAGTCCCAGAACTCACATAAAAAAATTATTAAATCCTGGAGTGCTTAAATTTCCATATGGTCACAGTGCCAGTGAGACAGAGATAGGGGGATCACAAATATCAGAGCTTACTTCAAAAATATCCTCAAAATACAAAACAAGGATTACCTCAAAGAGAAAATAAATTTGATCCTCAGGGCCTTCTACAGGGTGCATCAGATGACCAAGGGATTTAAATAATAATAATTATGAATGGAGGAAATGTGTCCGGCAGAGCACAAGCGAATGGACCACAAGGCCTCTGACTGAATGATTCATGTTTGACCAATATTACGAGAACGAATTCTGTGTGCTACAAATGTCTGCAATCAAGAGATGCATTAGCCACCTGCAGGCTCTGCACAAAGGAATGGGTGTTTTATTTGGCTATGCAGTTAAAAAATAAATTTGGCCCACATTTAAAAACTATAAAAATTCTATTTTTTTAAAAAATCTGCTTATTCATTTCTCTTTAAAGAGAGGAAGCAGCAGTGAGCCCACCTTTTCAGGCTGTGAGTCCCAGTGGCCAACACAGCAGAGCTTGGTGATACTCAGTTTCCTGGCTCCACACGTCTTCTTATCCTGAGAGCATCTAGACAGGTCTCCCTACTTCTAGAACAGATCAGCACTAGATCCTAAATCCATTCTCACCTGCCTTTGATGCAAATTCTATAATCCATAGAACACACAATGTTAAATGTTTTGAACTTTAGGTAAATAATTTCCCTTTTACAATGCACAGAAGTCAGTCAGGGCCTCATACATAAAACTGATTAGCAGGCCAGGGCCCTATCCCCACCCCAGCTGGCAGTAACTTTCCTGGCCTTTCTTTCCTGTAGAGATCTTAAATGGTAATGAGTTGTGTAAATCCTCTCCACTTGACTTCTAGAAATCTCTTGCTTCTACGAGCTTCAGGAGCTCTTAATCACAGACCTTGAAACTGTCTGCGTCTGTTTTTGGCACAGCTTCATTCTTTGGAGGGTCTTGCTAATCACCCTACAGCTTCATGTCTTGGGGGGGGGGGGGATCTTGCTAATCACCCTGCAACTGCATGCATTTGCACAGCTAGTCTTTGATAGGAAAAAAATTGTGAATGAAGTTCCTAAACGTTATCACAGGAGCATTCCCTTTACTAGAAAAATATAAGAATGAACTAATTGCTAAAATATATTGTTTAACTCATAGAAAATTAAGACATGGCTTAATTTGAAGTCAATATATTTGGTAATATTTTGAAAATATTTTGTTTAATTTTAAATGGAGAAAGCCCTACATTTAAGAAGCTGTCTCTGTTTGGCCACAGTCTACATTTTTTTTTTGCATGATTTATCATAATCTCATATTGGGGGAGTGTGTCAATTACAGTATCTTATTTATAGTATTTATCATTTTTGTCCTGTAAGCTCCATATTTCCTTATTTAAAGAACTTTAGCCTGGTCCCTAAACAATAATATAGCCAAAATAGTCATTAAACAGGGATATTTTTCCCCTCTAAGCAGTATAGTAAGCTCAGCCCAAGGATACAAACTGTGTCCTTTTGCTCTAGTACTACTTAAGTTGCATCCACACAGAGAGGGGTTGAAAAGGAAGGTGAGATGAACATGCAGCGGTGCCTGCAGTTAACAAAGTACTAACAATAAACTCTAAACCTAAGAGTCGTGTTGGCTAGCATATGTCTAGCGAACTCCTTTACAAACCTGACCAGTCTCAGAAATGACCGTGCCTGGGTGGTAGCCCATGCCTCAGCACCAGCCACCATTCACTCCAGGAGTCCTCCCACCATAGCATACTGGAAATCCCAGGACTAGAGGTCTAAAGCCTGGTTCTGCTGACTCACTGAGTCTCAGACCTCTCTTTGAACTAAGTGTCCACGGCAGCCTCCCAAGAATAAAGGCTACACGCTTTTGTTCCCGAGATTGATTTATCTTTGTCTGAGCCCCTTGCCTGTCCCTGGGTTTGAGCTCTTGGCCGCTACTGCGGAAGCTTCTAACTTCTAATCCATCTTAAAAGCAAATCTTTATATACCCTCTTCACCTCCCACATTCAAGTCCCTCCTG
The DNA here is from genome assembly GCF_008632895.1 of Mastomys coucha. Taxonomy (NCBI): domain Eukaryota; kingdom Metazoa; phylum Chordata; class Mammalia; order Rodentia; family Muridae; genus Mastomys; species Mastomys coucha. The sequence goes on from NW_022196900.1 coordinate 62,127,766, forward strand.
TTGGAGCAGAAAGATCCCAGAGGAGGAGGCTGCTGGGACACATTGATGGCAGCTGTCACCAAGGTGAGAGGAGTCAAGAGAGCAGTGTCTCTGTGTAGTGTGTTCCCCACACATCACCTGGTCCACAAGTGTTTACTGTCACCAAGCAGTTTCACAGTTGCCATATGCGTTTACTGGGGTTATCCTTAAGAAGGTGGCCCACATCTCCAATCAAGGTTGAATTTTAAAGCAACAACTACTACAGCTACTACTTCTTTGAAACGAGCATTCTAAGAACAATGAAGAGAAAGTACAGAGAGTAGGCTTTCTATGTCCTGCTACATCTTTGGGGGCTCCCTCAGGCCCTGCTTATAGGAATACAAGGAACCCACTGTTTAAGGAATATTCTGGGAAAAAAAAAACTGCTTTTGACGGGACTCTATATCAACAATGAGGATTCTATACATTCCAGCCTTGTTCTTATGGATAGATTTAAAAAAAAAAAAAACTACCACATTAGCAAAGATATATATAGTGGTCTCTACCACATTAGCAAAGACATATATAGTGGTCTCTCTTTGGGTTTCTCCAAAGCCGCCTGTGGCTTCATGAGTTCTAATCACACGCCTGGCTGACTGGCTCTGACCTGATGATTTGGAGTGTGTGGTTGGTAGCTGTTTTGAAGTCTTCTGTCACCCATGCCTGTTGACTGATCCATCATTCTCTGACTAGGTGTCTGTTCTCTCTTCCTTTTTGCTGATCACAGAGGCGCAGTCCGGTAAGAACTCTCAACGTTTTAAACCTTAAACATGTGTAGAGAATATTGCTGCAAAAGGGAGGTGGCCAGGTTGGTTTCCCGTGACCTTTATGATCGCCCAGTGTACAAGAAGCCGGTGAACTGGGTTCACTGCTTGGAAGCTTCATTGGCTGTCTAAATTTGAAGTCATAGTTGAGAATTACCAAAGCATCTTTCCATAACAAACTGAGTTAGTGCTGAGTAGTGTAAATCTGGTGGAAGATATAGGGGTAATATATGACGTTCGTGATGATGATGGTGGTGGTAGTGATGGTGGTGGTTGTGGGGGTAGGTGATAAATAAGAGAAATTTCTTCAGAATAAATAATATTGCTGCTGAAGATGATGACGGTGGTGGTGATGATGATGATGATGATGATGATGATGATGATGATGATGATGATGATGATGATGTAAGGCTAGAGAAATGGCTCATTGGTGAGGAGCCTGTAGAGAACTTGAATTAGGTTCCCAAGACACACATAGCTGCCTGTAAGTCCAGCCCCGGGGAGTCTGCCCTTTTCTTGACTGCAAGTACCTGTACTTACATGCACATGCCCTCACACACACATACATACATAATTTTAAAATATGTCTTTTTTTAAATATTAATGAAACTGAAGAAAGGAATTTTTAAACATTATTTTTAAACCCAAATTCAAGATACACCCTTAGACCATAGCTTACATTGGTCAGTACACACTAACATGTACTCGTAACTCACCCTGAGAAAGGGAGGCATGCTCCTAAGCTGTCACATTATTCAAAATCCCATCATTTGAGACAACTTTGGCAAGATATTCACCATGGTAGTCCACAGTTTTCAAAGGGAGGTCGGCTGTTTTCCTCGGGTTAAAGAATCAGAAGAATTTAACACGATATAGGAGACTCTTTGCTGTTTGAAATAACCCATCTACCTAATCAGTTCCTTCAGAGCTGGTATGAGCCCGTGTGGTAGTGTATACTTAAACTCCCAGCACTCAGGACTCTAAGGCAGGAAAATCATTGCAAGTTCATGGCTGCATAGTGAGGTCAAGTTCACTTGGGAATAGTTAGCAAAGTCCTATCACAGAGAAAAGATGGGGCGGGGAGAGGGGAAATGAGAGAGGAAAAATGAGAGGAGAGAGAGAGAAAAGAAAGAGAAGAGAGAGAGAGAAGAGAGAGAGAGAAAGAGAGAGAGAGAGGAGAGAGAGAGAGAGAGCAAAGCTCTCTAAGCTTGCCCCATTCAGTAATCTATTATTTGAGGCAAATACCACCCTACACAGGGGAAATGCTGCCGGTTTTCAATTTAAACTATGAGGTGGTATCTTCAGATCCAGTGTGTGATAATTCTGACCCAGTCATTGGGTGATTTCTCAGATTGTGAGAAGTAACTGATGAAATGAACTCATTAATTCAAAATGACAAGTAATTACTAATTCATATATGTGCATTTATAAATATATATACACACACTGAAATGAAATGAAATTGAAATGAAAACATGGTCACTTGAGATTTCAGTTCATGTGTTTCCTTCTTGAGTGTGGACTCTCTGGTGACAGAACCTCAGCCTCATTCTCGACTTGTCATGCTGTAGCCTCAATCCCCAAAGTCTGTGCCACACTCCCAGCTAACAGTGAGACTCCTTCCTATTGGGCTGGCTTGTTGCTGCAGGGCATTTAGAATCTATTCCTTTGTAATGGCTTTATTCCTTCTCATTTCAAAATAACCAAGCCTTTCTGTATTTTTCTTCTGTGTCTGGCTTCCATTTAAATCGCCCATTGGTGAGGTGTGATACTGTTACAGGAGCTCCCTTGCTGACTTTCAATGATAAGTGTCTATGGAAGGGATGCGTACACATGGTACTTTGTGAATACTGGAGGTGCCCTTCTTGCTTCCTTGGGTATTGCAATTTTAATGAAGTGAGCAGTGTAGATAGACCTGAAGGGCTTTAACCCAGGCTCTGGTATCTCCTATCTGCTAGATCACAGTTCTTACAGTATGACTCGGGCCCCCACTCCTTCAATCAGCTCATTAATGTTGGAATTCAGTATTTGAATGTCTGTGCCTCTTCCTTCAGAACTTACAGCAGTTCTCCCATCTGAGGGTCCACAATGCAGAAAAACATTTCACGTCTGTTCTAACAATTCATTCTTCAGTCATCTGTGCCTATGTCTCCTGTATTCAGACTCCCATAATGAGCAAAGCAGGTTGAAACCAGCCTATTCATTACTAAGCATGTGATCACTCTCTATGTAGCACACAGTAAGACCAAACATATTGCCCCCCCCCTTTTTTTTTTCAGGCAAAATAAACTAGGAAATGCAATCTGTGAGATTAAGACACCCACCAAGAATCATCTAATGGGTCTGTTGTGACTCAAACTTTTCTGTCATAAGTGGATTTGAATTAGGATAGGAAAACCATCTGATTTGCTAGCTCTAGGAAAGATGAAATGCAGCCCATGGGTCTTCTGTAGAGTGCTAAAGCATGCCCTACACTGTTGACATTATAATCTGAGGGAACGCAGCCCAGCAACTGCCTCCCCCACAGAAGGAAGGTGGGAATGGACAGGTGCCTCTGGGATCTTTGCCTTGTATCCCATCATGCCCACCTTTCTCAGAAAGCAAGCCATCCCACGCCTTATGATGCTACCCTCCCAGTGTCTTACCTTTCTAAAAAGGCCTATGCTAAGAACCTTTCACAGCTTCTGACTTTTAGTCAGAACCTTTCTGTGAGTCACTTTTCCTGTTATCTGGATACATTTATGCCCAAACTTTGTAGCTCTAGAGTTGATCTGCACGGACTATCCCTGCCAAGGCTGTTTGCATTCTGATGTGCCTTGCAGGAAGAGAGAGTTCCTGGTTGGCTGACTGGTGGCAAACACAGACAGGAAGTCAAAGGAGAAGATGAGTAGAGAGGGTGGAGCTTCTGGACTCCCTGAGTAAACCACTCCTGTCCATGGAACATGAGTAAACATTAATAGTCACCATTCATCAGTTCTGATGACTGTTTCTACTGACCAATTCAGGATCCCATCTGACCAGGAGCAGACAGTACTCACACACTCTAGAATTCTCAAATACTAAACATTTAGAATACTAAACATTTAATAAGTTTGGATTCTTATTGCTAGAGTTCAAGGGGATCCTTAGTGTAAGAGACTAATTTGTGTCCTTACTAAATCCACCCAGGTAAGGGGCTTGCTCATTCTGGTGACTGCTAGATCACTCTCCCTCTTCTCAGTCATGATGGAGGAGCATGAGGAGCCGGTGTGGTGGGGTCAAGGGTTCAACTTCAATGGGGTTTTGAGACAAATTTCCTTTTCCCAATCTGGGGTATCTCAGAATTCAGTTTAATTGAAATGATAGAAATAATACATATTGTACGTTAACATATCTGTGGTCTTAAGCCTTATAGTGTTTATTTCTAATTCTAGGGTGCAATTAAAAGGAACTTATCCAGTAAGTATATCTTAGCTCCCAGAAATAGAGTATGGCTTGGCAGAAGAAATAGTTCCTTGGATCTTGGAGTATATTTGCATTCAAATTGCAGTTTGGGGACTTGGTTTTTAAGGCTTAAAAACCATTTATAGTGAAGATTTCTTTTTTTGATGGAGAGTATCTGGTTCTGAATAATGCTCAAATTGTCAAAAACGAATATGTTTTTGGAAAAACACTGGTGCTTCCTTCTTTATATTTGCCAGCTCTGGCTGTATCTTTAAGCCTAGAAATTGATTTAACCAAGTGTGTTTGATTAGACACTCTTACTAGGGGTGGGGGAAAGGAGACTATAGAAGGAACCAAAGGCAGATACAATGTATCCATTCTTACATTACTGGCTATAAAATGTCCAGCCCACCAAAGTGAGATATGATACAGTTTATCATCTATAGGGTCTGTTTCCCCTCCTAGGAAAATCTAAATTCATTCTTAAAGGTGCAACATTTTCTTGCCATGAAAAAGAGCAGGCTGAGGACTGGATCTGTGTGCTATGGGCATGTGGCCTGGATTATTATTCCCTCATGGTAACTGAGAACCAGAACCCATCCAGGCAGCAGGCATTTGGAGAATGGTAGGCTGCTCCTCTGATCTCTACAGCATACAATCTTCAACTGTTGGCTTGTTTATGGCTGTTCTTTGGTAAATGAGGTTTTACAAATGCCAGAGAAATCCTACTCCACATGGCAGATATATGGCTGCCACATTGCCAGGAGAGAGGGTTTGTTTTGCAGTTTCCCTGCTAAGTTGATTATTGATGAGACTTAAATCTCTAAGTGTTCCCAAATATAGCTCATATGACACACCAGAAGAGACTGCTAGAGATATGCCTAAAAACGGTCCTTTGTCCTGTGTGTCAGGTGAAGAAGTCGCAAGACCCAGGCGTTCCACCCCAACTCCGGAACTTACAAGGTGAGCACAGAATATACTGGTTGCATTTTACTCACCATGAACTTTTAACTGTTCAGCAAATACCCTCCAGGCCTTTGTGAATGAAGGGGGCCTAACATGTGTGTGAGTTCATATATCCCTAGCATGGGCCAAATATGCTGTCATTTCTCATACATGCAGCCCAAAGGGGAAACTGGGTAAGTGCCTGCATTTGTCTATAGCAGAATTATGGTCTACTCACTGATGAGGAGCCTCGAGTTCTTCATAAAGAGGACTTTTCATTTCAGCAGTGTTCATTGAGATACATTGTATTGCCCTAAAAAGAGAGAAGTCTGATAGTTGGATATACTTTCGTGATGCATTCCAAGTTCCATACCAAAAGAATCTCCTATTTTATTGTTCTTCCTTTCCCCCACAAAATTATTGTATTCCATTGTGGCGTCTTTTAGTGAAGTGTTATATAGATATTGCTTCCCAAAGTGACAGTTAGCTATATCTCTTTAAAATTTGGAGTCTTTGACATCTCCTCTCCTCCCTCTTCCACCTTCGCTTGCATGGTACTCAGACACTGACACAGAAATCATTAGACTCCCTGACAGGAATCGGGCCTGGAGAAGGCATGGAAGCAGTTATGCAACATTTGGTTCAATGATAGACTAGATTTACACTTAAGACGAAAGATGAGATATCTCAATACCCTCTCTAAGATGTACTTGGTTCGGGACATCCCTAGTTTGTTAAGTGGGAGGGGGCAAGATGAAATTAGAAGATGAGTATCTCAGGCTGTTTTATTCTAACACAAATTTTCTGGGCACCACTTAAATAGCCCTGTGCCTGACTTTCATCAAACTGCATAAACTACAAGAAATAGGTGATGCCTTGGTTGGGGCTGCTATTGCTGGGATAAAATATCAAGGCCAAATAAAACTCCAGGAGGAAAAGGTTTAACAATCCATCAACAAAAGAAGTCAAGGCCACTAAGCGGTGGTGGCTCACGCCTTTAATCCCAGCACTTGAGAGGCAGAGACAGGCGGATTTCTGAGTTTGAGGCCAGCCTGGTC
>NW_022196900.1:62134157-62149474 GCF_008632895.1 Mastomys coucha
AAAAAAGGAGTCAAGGCTGGTACCTCGAAGCAGGAACTAAAGCAGAGGCTGTGGAGGGATGCTGCTTACTGGCTTGCTCCTCATGGCTTGCTCTGACTATTTTATTCCAGGACTCAAGATGACCAGCCCAGGGATGAAGCCACTCACAATAGACTGGGCCCTCACATCAATTATCAATCAAGAAATGACCCCACAAACCAATCCTATAGAAATATTTTCTCAATTAAGATCTTTTCTTCCCAAATGACCCTAACTTATGTCAAGTTGACCTAAAAACTAGCCAACACAAGTAATGACAAGTATAGATTTTTAGGCCAAGCATGTTGGCACAAGCCTATAGCCCCAGCACACAGGAAGCAATGGCATGAGGATCATGAGTTCAATTTAGGACAGCCTGGGTTTTATAAGACACTGTCTCAAAACTATAAAAAGTAAATATGTGTAGTTTTTTAGTTCATGTGACAGGAAGGTGCCTTATAATAAACTGGCATCTGTAATATTTTACTTCTATGTGTAAAGACTTAGTTTTGATAGTGTTTTCTCCTACATTATGTTTCTGTTGGCCCTACACATGAGCCTCTATTAGGAGCACAGGCTCTAATCTCCCATCAGGATCCTTTTGCATGTGACATCTTCATGCTGTATTTTCTAAGCCCAACAGAAGCTTCATATACACATATACATGCCTGTGCACACAAATGCACATTGGCTTAAACAAGGAAAGTGAGAGTTTGTATATGGTTTCAAGTATTAATTTTTGATCCTTCTCTCTGTATTCTGCCTCCACCTAAAATGCATGATTTAGCAAGAAGCCTCTGGATGACACTCTGGCCCTTGCTCCCCTCTTTGGTCCACCATTAGAATCAGCTTTTGATGAGCAGAAGACGGAAGGTAGGGAACTGCATGTCTACAGCACTGCTATTCCGTTACTTCTCCATGGTAAACGTACGTAGGTGAAGTGTATTGTGAATGTACCATCAGACCGTCATGGCAGAACAAAAGCTCCAAGGGAAGTTATGCTCTCTGTTTAATTGAAAACATCTATTTTAGGATTTGAAATTGTATTCCCAGAATAACTAATGGCTAACAAATTTACTCCTGAAAATAGGCCACAATAAAAGTGAATGCAGATTTATACAAATCCTTACGGGGTAAACGCAGAGGAGAGGCATGAGCACGAGTGTGAATGGACAATGGTCTTCACCCTCCAGAGGGAAGCCTCTCTGATGCCATTCACTGTTTGCAGCTCCTCAGGGTGGTGTCAGTGGTCTATGGGCTCAAGACCCAGGAAGCACTGCCAAACATTTAACAATGCTACAAGAGAAATATCTTCATTTCTGTTACTAGCTTGAGGTTGCCTACTAGATACATATTCTACAATTAGGTCTTTAAGTCTTTAAAATTAACCATGTTTTTGAAGGGCTATAAATAATATCTAATTTATTGATATAAACTACCACCTTTAAGAGATCTATTCTACACTGGAATTTTATTTATGCACAATGCATATATTTCCAATAAATGACCTTGGTATTACTGAATGTCATCATAAAAAATTGTTTGACTTAAAAACTCTACATTAGAGCTAGGTATAGCCCCACATTTATGGAAATATGGTTAAGAGAGCATGCTATGCCTGCAAAGGTCTCAAATTTGGTTTCCAGTACTCATATTGAACAGCTCACAACTGCCTGCCCTTTCTTCTTAACTCCTAAGGCACCTGCATTCACATGTGCATGCCCCTAAGGCACCTGCATTCACATGTGCCTGCCCATAGACAGATATATATGTGTGTGTGTGTATACATATACATAAATATATATGTGTGTGTGTATACATATACATAAATATATATATGTGTATATATATATTTAATTTTAAAATACTATCTTTTGTGATAAGATAGTAACTCTCTAGGCTCCATTAGACAAATGTCCTTAAGATTTACCAGATGTAGTGGCACATGCCTTTAATTCCAGCACTTGGGAGGCAGAGGCAGGCAGACTTCTGTGAGTTCTAGTCCAGCCTGGTCTACAAAGTAAGTTCCAGGACATCCAGAGCTACATAGTGAGACCCTGTCACAAAAGGAAAGAAAAACTTACGTAAAAACTTACGTGGTTGGTAAGTAGACAAGTGGACTAAGCTAAAGTAACAGAGATTTCAAAGTGCATTAATGAAGATAGAATTTATTTCTTGCTAATATTAAAGAGTTATTATTAATATTAACCAAAGGATGTCAGGGCTGGTCTTTTTTTTTCTTTTTTAATTATTTTTTACACTCCATATTTTATTCCCTCCCCCTCATGCACCCTCCCGACTATTTCACATCTCATACCTCTTCCCCACCCCTGTCTCCACGTGGTTGTCCCCACCCCCCACCCCACCTGACCTCTAAACTCTCTGGGGCCTCCAGTCTCTTGAGGGTTAGGTGCATCATCTCTAAATGAGCACAGACCCAGCAGTCCTCTACTGTATATGTGTTGGAGGCCTCATATCAGCTGGTATGCTGACTGATTGGTAGTCCAGTGTGAGAGATCTCAGGGGTCCAGATTAATTGAGACTCCTAGTCCTCCTACAGGATCGAGTCAGGGCTAGTCTTTAGCCATCAATGGTTACCTTCATCTCTGAGTCCAAGGACTTGCTCCAGAAGTTCCCAAAGAACACACTGATACTTGTTACAAGAGCAAACTCTAAATTCTAAACACATCACTTTTAACCAAAGTGCATTGCAGAGAATTTGGTGTAACTTAGCCAACTAAAACTCTGTTTTCGATGACGACTGGCTCTGTAGCAGCAAGCTACGCCTGGTGCTTTCCATGATGTAGTGAGACAAATTTATAAAAGGCATTCCTAAATCCCCTCTTGATGGCATTACACTTGTAACCTAGAACTATGCAAACTGCCGTCTCGGGGGAAGGCTGTCATTTGTATTACTGAGTCATCTGTGGTCAGTCTCATTTTTCATACATAATTGTAAGGTAACTAGTGGTGAGAGCTGGTATGTTGCATTTGAATTTGCCCATTTAAGGAAATCCATAAGCATACAAAAATATCTCCACTGAAAATAGAAACAGTTTTTTTTAAAATCTAGGTTGAACCCCCACATTGAGGCTACGGAAGCAATGCTGTTCCCAGCACTCCCTGCATGGAAGCTTGTGATGGGGCAGACATATATCTGGACTCTCTGAGGAGTCTTGGGAGTCTTGTTTGACTGTCCTTCTGGCTTTAGCCAGTGGACTTCCACAAAATTCTGGCATTTGCACCAACCACAACAGCTCTTCCCCTGGCCAACCCTCTTTATCAGCTCAGACAAGATAATCTTACTACCTCAGACTGATTTTACTATTATTACTATATGCATTGGGCATAAAAAAATTCAAATATAGAATAGATCTTTTTAAAGGAAATATTTTATATCAAAATATAGTTTCTCAAAAAGATAGTTAATTTTAAAGACTTTAATACTTAATTGTAGAATATATACTTAGTAGGAAGCCCAAAACTAATGGCAGAAATGAAGTTATTTCTCTCATAGCATTGCTAAATGGCTGGCAGTGTTTCCTGGGTAGTAATGATGTTGGCTGCTTAGGGGACCTAGGATGCAGAGAGCTCCTCTGCTTTTTCCATGGACATTAGTCATTGGGTTTTTTGCTCCCCCAAACAGCATTGACTTTTACCACATGGTGGTGCTGTGAAAATGAAAGGCAAACTAACAGTCACTGGCCTCAGATGAGAGCTTCATGTACCCTTTTCATGCATGCACATGTTTGTGCCCCGCCACCTTCTTCATCCCTTTCAGGTTGAATAATATCCTCCCGGGGTTATTATTGTCTCCCCTTCCCACTGCGCAGAGGGAAGAAATGCTCAGAGGGGTTAAACGACTTGCCAAAGAGTCTACGATAATCTAGAAGCTACAGTGAAGTCCACATCCAACTTGTTCCCACCACTGCACAATGAATAGCAATGCGCTTGCTGAAAACAGAACAGATTTACACGTGAACAGCAGCAAAAGGAAGAAAAATCATGTTTTAAATTCAGCGTTCTTAAACCCATACCTAGCTGCCTTGGTCTGCTCCATACAGCTAAGAAACTATTCTTTTTCTGGTTGCTGGGCTGGAGAGATGGCTCAGTGGCTGTTCTTTCAGATGACCTGGGCTTAAGTCCCAGCACCCGCATGGTAGCTCATAACCATCTGTAACTTCAGTTCCAAGGGATCCAGTTTCTTCTTCTGGCCTTTTCTAGCACCAGGCACACACATGGTACACAGACATGCATGAAGGCAAAACACCCATACACACAAAATAAAATAATTTATTTTTTGAAAATTCTGATTCTCTCAAAATGTTCAAATAATTATTCTAATTATATGATGCTGTAAAGGGTTAAGAGCCTGAACAATCTTTTAAAATAGGAACCACTGCACAGAATCCAGATCTTTTCAACACTGAAGTATATTCATAGAACTCTTTAAATAAACCAGCTAACAACAAAATAACTTCTTGAATTCTACAATTCTCCTACAATTTTGGAATGGTACGGAAATGGGGACAGTATGTGTAGTAGTATCTAGAATGTCCTTACATGACCAACCAGGAAGAAAATGTTGGTTCTCGTTAGATTTTTTGCATACACACACACAGATACCCCTTGCTCCCACACACACCATGCTTCTAGTCCTGTTCTCTGTCTAAAGTGTGTGTGGATCATCGGCACACACCTAAATTAAACTTCTAGGGTGAGTGAAGACATGGGGATCATGGTTTGAAGCTCAACTTTAATGGAAGTTCTAAACTCTTGTTCGAACTTACCCTGAGAAATTCTATTTTCATGTTTCCAGTTCTCTTAGATCAGCCTGAGATATGGGGTTCAGGCCAACCAATTAACCCAAGCATGGAGTCGCCAAAGCTAGCAAGATCTTTTCCCACTGGAAGTAAGTTATGTGTCTGCTCATCTTGCTCTCTGACTGCATGGTAAAAATTTTAGATCACTCCTAGAAGGCCTAGCTCAATACTATTTGCATTTAAAAAGAAGCATTACTATCGAACAGACTAGATCAGGTTTCCTAAGCTGGGATGAAATAACAAAATGAAGTCGCACTGTTAGCCTTGAGGTAGCCCCTCTTATGACATCTTAAATGCTCTGTTGTCCATCCATCCCTCCTGTTTGACTATGTACAAAAGAGTATACATGGAGGGAGCCAGGACTCCAGATACATGTATAGCAGAGGATGGCCTTATCTGGCATCAATGGGAGGGGAGAAAGGCTTGATGCCCCAGCATAGGGGAATGCAAGAGGGGTGAGGAGGGAGTGGATGAATGAGTGGAGGAGCACCCTCATAGAGGCAAAGGGGAGGGAGAAGAGGGGGTATGAGATGGGAGGTATGTGGAGGGATAACCAGGAAGGGGGATATCATTTGAAAGGTAATTTTTTATCACGAATAAAGTGATTAATAAAAAAAAATAAAGAAAAAAAAGAACCACACAACACGAGCACTGAACGAGTCTGGCTGGGTCTCTTCTAGTCCAAAGTGAACAACTGAGACTTCACGGGACTGAAGGAACCCATAAACAGGAAAAGCCCCCTGGAAAGCAAGACAAACAGGCTCGCTAGCAGAGAGCTACTACAATGAGACCTGGCCACTTATATGTTCTAGCCCAGGTGACTCAAGAGCATCCCAAGAGGCCTTGTAAATCCCTTATCTGTGATGAACTGAACTAGCTGAGCTGAACAGGTTCCTCACTAGGTCAAGCCAGCGGACTTAGGAAGTCTCCATCAGAAGAAACACACAGCAGGATGTATATAGTGGGAACTCCTTGGAATAGTCATGGGAAGGATGGAGTTTAGGGAAAGGTAACTGGGGAGTTAAAGAGTTCTGAGGGTCTTGTTTATGCATGGACACTCAACCAACAAGTACTTTCTCCAGCCCAGCATCTCCAGGGCTTCCTTTTTGGTGTTTAAAATTAACCATAGGAATTAGCCAAGGGGATTCAAAATTAAAGAATAAAAGGTTATTTTCTGGGAATGTCACGATAAAGACGTGTGATCCAACCTGTATAAAAACTATTTTCCTCAAAATAATGGGAAAAGCAAGGGTCTGCAGCTTTTCTCAAACCTCTGTACTCTGAAGGGTCTATCAGAGATGGTTTGAACCATAGAGGCATGATTCTGAGTGCTGCTTCTCCATCCACTTGGAATATACAATGCCAATGAAAAGGTCTTTTACAGATATGAGCTACCCAAATTATTCCTAGAAAACTCTTAAGTGGCAAGAAAATTTTAAAAAGTCATGTTTATGGCAATAATAAGTCTGAACTTCAGAGTTGTGAACTGTAGATTCTGTGTGTCCACTTAGCACAGCCAAGACTGCAGTTTAATGGATGGGCATTAGTTCTAGTTCTGCTTGCAGTTCTAGTTCTGCTTGCTTTGTGGTTACAGCGTGTGTTCTCCTCTTCAGTGTTAGGCCTTAAGGTATCTGGGTATCTGATTTATTTATTATATCTAGTGATTATCATCTTGACTTTTTATAGAGGTGATAAGTATGGAGCAGAATCTCTGATTAGCTGCTAACTTCTATGAAAAAATATTCACTTGTGGTAGAATTTTCAACAGCTTATAGCTAAGATTAAGAACCACTTATCTAGCTGGAGAGATGACTCAGTGGTTTTAGGGCACTTGCTGCTCTTGCAGAAGACCTGGATTTGGTTTCCAGCAGCCTTACGGCTGCTCACAACTCTAACTCCAACCCCATAGGATTGGGCACTCTCTTCTGACTGCCATGGGCACTCACACTATTGCACATACATGCAAGTAAGCACTTATACACAAAATTATTTTAAAGAATTACTTATTCTTGAACTTTAAGAAAGGCAGGATATAATATAAAATTATATAATATTATTATATATTATATTGTTATGATTATACAACATATTTAATATATTAAATTATATATATTATATCCTGCCTTTCTATATTGAAGCATATAGGAAGCATATGTATGCATATATATACATGTATATATGTGTATATAGATATACACATATATATGTACATAAGCATATATACATGCATATATATGTATATATATACATATATGTATACATACATACATATATATAAAATAGTGCTGGGGTGAAGAGGGGAGGAATGTCAGGAAGACACTCTGAGTGCAAAGAGTGGAGGAGACTAGTCAGGGCTTCCTAGCTTTGGGCCCACTTGGATCATTCTGACCTCAGGATATGTAAGAACTTAGGTTCACAGCTGAAGTTAGGGAGGGCTTATAATAATCATGTGAACTCTTGGATCTACCAAACACAGCAGGTGAGAAAAATAACATATTTAAAGGAAAAAAGAACATTTACCTGTTGGAAGAATAATTCCTAATTTTATCTACAAAATGAGAAACATTATTCGAAAGGATGAATCTTTTGGTAGAGGCCAAAATGTTGTGCTTGTTTTAATCTTGGGGTTTTATTTCATAAGAGTATCTATTGAGAATGTCTATTCTTTGACATTTATTCTTTGACCCATCTCGCTTCCTAAGACATACTAAGATTGTAAAAGCATAGTGCTGCAAAGCCTGTCCCGATATACTGTAGGCAACGTTATCCAGCCTGGATTTTATCCCCTCCGTGGAGCCGCCTTGGGGCCATTACTGTTTCCCTCCGCTGGAGCTATGTGTGACCAGGACTCATGTTCAGTCACAAGTCCTCCTGAGCAAAGCCAGTGTTTACTCAGCACAGTGCCTCTGGCTCCTAGTAAAGGAATTGAACTTAACTTTGGTTTGATGTTTACTGGATGAAATGCATAAAATGTTGATGATGTTGTTTACAGCCTTTTGAAGAACTCCTATGGGCATAAGATGGAGGAGTCTATCTATGTCTGTCTCTTGGTGTCCTACACAGGGTCATCCCTGCTTCGATGAAGCACCATGACCAAAGGCAACCTGCAAGGAAAGAATTTATTTGGCTTACAAGCCCTGAATCACTGTCCACTGAGAGAAGCCAAGGCAGGAACTCAAACAGGGTGGAAATCTGGAGGCAGGAGCTGATGCAGAGGCCATGGAGAAGTGTTGCTTACTGGCTTGCTTCCCATAGCTTGCCCTGTCTGCTTTCTTATAGCACCCAGGACCACCAGCTCAGGGCTGGCCCTATATACAATGGACTGGGCTTTTGTACAACAATTACTAATTAAAAAGGAAAAAAAAAAAAAAAAGCTCTACAAGCTTGCCTGCAACCTTATCCTATGGAGCCATTTTTTTCAGTTGAAGTTTCCTCTTCTCCAATGACGCTGGCTTGTATCTAGTTGACATAAAGTAGCCAGCACACTTGGTGTTACCATTTTTAACATTTAGACCATGACTAGCCCGTTTCCAAGACTAGGGGTATAGATAAAAGTCCAAACCATGCGTCTTTTACTTTGGTGTATGATTTTGGAAGAATGTAATCACTGACACGTTACTTCTCTCTTTATAGCACCTCCACCTCTGCCTCCAAAAACTGTACCAGCCACCCCGCCTCGAACAGGCTCCCCCTTAACAGTGGCAACAGGTAAACTAGAATCTTTACCGTTCTGAAATGATGTGGCAAACACAGCCATGGCCTTGGACTGCAACGTGCCCTTGATGTTGGAAAGTGAAAGCTGTGCTAAAAAAAACACACAGTATCGGTGTTGAATTTCTGTTTCACTGCAAGTTCTTGTGCTGACTTACTGTCAGGTACACTCTCGGTTTTCATGAGCACTCACACGGTCAGTTTTCCTTCAGTGTAACTTCATGTGATGAGGGCCACACAGGTTAAAGAGTAAAATAGCCATGAGATAAAAAAAAAAAAAATCAACTTGTGGTTTACTCCAGGTCTGACTGTGTTGGCTCTCATTTGAATGATTTGAAAATAAAGTCTCAGTTTGCATCTTCCAAGTCTTAAGCCTTTTGTTAGAACTAACATATATGAATGGTTAGTGTTTAAAAGCCTTAATGGGTCCCAGGACGATCAGTGTACTGGTGGAGGGGTTATTTGTCTCTAGTGGCCATTCACATAGTCATTTTGCTGCAAAAGCTGGGGTAATCATTACAAAATATGGCAAGGAATTGCTGTAAACTATTTTATACATATCACTTCTGAGGCACTGCATTTCCTTCCTATAAAAATCAATACTATGCATTCATGCAATTTATAATCTGCCAGGTCTTATTGGACGAGCAATTCAAAAATGGCGATGGTGATTTTATTTACCTGGGCCCTAGAATTCGGCTCTTTATCACCTTTGGAGTCCTGGAGCAGCTTTTACGCTTGGCTGTCTCTGCAGCCCAGCAAGTTTGATAGAGACAGAACAGGGTATTTATCAGAGAAACAGAAAGTTAGGCACAGTCATTTACGAAATTTATACTGACTCAAGCCCGGTAGAGAGTCATCAAAACCATCATAAACAAGGTGTTTGCGAGTTCAGCTGTTTGGAGAGCCTGTGTTCCCACATTAAGTGTGACAGCAGCAACATTATAACTTCTTGCCAGCATGCACAGCGTTGCCCCATTTATCTCTGGCTGTGGAGCCTTGGAAAGTAATTCCTTTTGAAACAGAAATATGGAAATACCAAGCCAGTGCTTATAGCCCATGAGTCAGTCATTTACAAGTAAAATGAGGTCTGGCCATGTCTTCCAGCTATTTAGGTAGCAATTTCTAATTTAAATAACCTCATTATTGTTTAAAAGAAAGGAAAAAGGACTACTCCCCAAATTGTAATTATCAAATATTTTATACTTCACTGAAGAAGTTGGTTTTTTTTTTAATTTTTCCACATTATTGATATATATTGAAAAGAATATACTGCTAACATTTAAGCAAAATGAAATTTTCTGCATCATACTTGAGGAAGCGACGCATTGCAGTCACTACTGGTTTGTTAACAAGCTCAGCTTTGTGAGGGAAAAAAATTCTAAAAATGTTCTGATGGTGTTTTTCTCCTTTGTTAAGCAGGTGCACATATAACATTTCCAATCAGTAGCAAATGCCTGGCTCTGCCCCCTGTGTGTGTTGTGTATGGAGTGTGGTGTGAGTGTTTGTACATATTCATGTGGGGTTATCGTCTTAAGTACAATTTTTGTGTTTCTGGTATATTTAAAGTAAGCTACAGCTAAATGTGACGTCCTGTTTTGTTTTGCTTTGTGTCTTTTCAATTAGCAGAGATTATCATTAGTTCCACCAAACATTCTCTTTAACACCCTAGACTGGAAACACTTTGTAAAGATGAGGATGGTTTTCAGAGCCCAAGTCTTTGTGACCAGCATAATGTGTATTCAGCAGACCAGCTTTTCAGAAGTGCCCTCCCTTTGGGTAGCTGCCCTTTCAGAGACTGAAGGTCTCTGTGACCCTCATACTATCTTTTCAAAATGATCACCACTACTCCACTTGAGAGGAGTAGCATGCTCAGCATTTTAAATGGTGGGGAGGTGGTCAGCCACGGTCACCTTACAAAGGAGGGAGCAGTAGCACAGAAATATGATGCTTGTGTATTGAATTGAGCATCTTCCTGCCCCTGGCCATTCAGGGCTTAATTCAATCAAGGTAATTTTACACCATGAAGGTGTAAAATTTGAGGCACCTTACAAGGTGCAATATGCCAGCTAAGCTTCGCCTCCTCCCTCCTTCTAGCCCCTATACAGATAATAGTAAGAGCTAATAAAATTTAAAATCAACTACTTTGACCACAGGAAATGACCAGGCAGCCACAGAGGCCAAAATTGAGAAACTACCATCCATCAGTGACCTGGACAGCATTTTTGGGCCAGTGCTGTCCCCCAAGTCTGTTGCTGTTAATACTGAAGAGAAGTGGGTCCATTTTTCTGATGCATCCCCGGAACATGTTACTCCAGAGTTGACTCCAAGGGAAAAGGTGGTGACCCCACCAGCTGCATCAGACATCCCAGCTGACTCCCCAACTCCAGGCCCACCTGGCCCCCCAGGCTCTGCAGGTCCCCCAGGGCCTCCTGGTCCTCGCCATGTACCGTCTCCGCTCAATTTAGAAGAAGTCCAGAAGAAAGTCGCTGAGCAGACCTTCATTAAAGATGATTACTTAGAAACGCTCTCATCTCCTAAAGAGTGTGGGTTGGGACAGAGAGCAACTCCACCTCCCCCACCACCACCCACCTACAGGACTGTGGTTTCGTCCCCCGGACCTGGCTCGGGCAGTGGTACGGGGACCACCAGTGGTATGTCTTACTGTTCGAGTGTGCTTCGTGTGCTGGGGAATGGCCGTGGCTGCCGCAATGTGAGAGCAACACCCTCCTCCTGCCTGGCAACTGGCTGTAGGGCTTCTGCCATTCCTCCTTTGGTCTGGTGTCCTGTGGCCCTGTGGCATGTTCTAGTCCATTGAATGCTCCAGTTGAGTCTAAGCCTGTGAATGTGTCCTGTCCTGCACTCCCAGCCCTGGGAGTGCCCTGACTCATACCCTACAGTTAGGAAATATGGAGGGGGTCTGTTTGTTTTTTATAAAGAAAGCTGTGATGTCATCGTGTAGAATTCCAGAAAGTTCTAGAAGGATAGATGTCACAGCAAGTAGAATACAGGTTAAATGTCTGATTTTTTTTTCTTTTTCCTTTTGGTCAGATGCCTCATGGGGGCCCTACAGTTTATAAGTCAAAGTGTGGGGAGGAGATACTTGACAACAACCACTGGATGAGTTATCATGCCTCCCTTGTACCTGAGCCTCATGACCAGACTTGGCATCAGACATCAGAGTCTGACATTCATCAAGCCACCATGCCAGCTCTAGGAGTAGCAATAGACAGTGGGACTTGGGATGCAAACTCACCTGATGAATTTCTTTCTTTTTCTCTCTTTTTCTCATTCTTTTTTTGGAGCTGTATTTTGTGTTTTCTGGTTATAAAAACAGTAGGAACACTTGCCATGTACACCAAGAAAATACCAAGTGTGAGGGACTTCCATCTAGAATGAGAGGGGGGTGGGAGGTAGGATTGGCCTCTATCTTAATCCTACCACTGCTGCATCGTGTCATCCGGGTCTTTCTCTGTGACCACAAATATACCTGTGTTTTGTAAAGTGACAGGTTCTAAGGACATCAGAGTGGGCTGGATTAACCAGTGTACTCAACCTAGCTCCCCCAGCAAAGGAAAACACTCAACACTTAAGAGCAGTAAACAGAACCAGAACACTGGTCTTTGCCATAAGAACCTTAAGAGATTTTATTATCTAATAAGAACAACTACAGTCTCCAGTCCTAAAAACATCTTACTTCAACCTCACAATGGCTACGTGTCTTTGGTAGTAAAATATCCCCCATCTTACACACAGCAAAACTGTTTACACAGCTAGCAGTATAAGACTTGTCATTTTGACATTTGGGTTGTCTAAATCCAGCCCTGACCTGTTCCTAACCACGGTGTTCTTCAGGTACTTCCCAAAAGTCCAGTCACAAAACAGACTGAATGCACTTTACTACTGACACCCACCTGGACTACACAGTGCTATGAGCTCCCAAATGTTCTCAAAAGACCCCATTCCATGCTTCTGTCTCTGGCATAGACGCCTAGAGCAGCCTCTCCATGCAGACATGGCCTTGTAAGATCTCGTCTAGGATATAGAGCTCCATGCTTATCTGTAAAGACCATCAACAGCCTCTTGAGTAGCAGTCCTCAAGAAGTCCGTTCCAAAGAGGGCTGTACCTCCATCATTTCCTGAGTTGCTCTCGTTCATGGCATAGGTCCTTAAGGATATTTCAAGAAAGAGTCAGCATCAGCCGATGGAGGGCCATCATACACTCCTCAGAGCAAATGCCTTTAATAGGGAGAGTTTTCTGTGCACCTGTGTTCTCCCTTCCCTGTCACCTGGCATATTTAAGCTAACTGGCCACTGATCTGTTGAAGAGAAGAACTTTTCTTTTTGTTCTGGGATCTTTGAGAGTCTGGTTACTATTTCAATGGTTAGCTTTCATGCCCTTATATGGACTTATTTTTAAAGTGTGACCAGTAGAGACTATTAATTCTTGCAAAGTGAGCTAGAGAAAGCTACATTCACTTACATTAAGGGACTGGATTTATAAGGGGAAATCTGAACTCAGCTAGTAAAACCCATGAATAAATAAAACTGCATACCATTATCTCCTTAATTAAGTCCCAGTTAATTCACGACTTCATCCTTTATTGGTGAAATGTAGACAAACAGCTCAAAATGGAAATTAAGGTTCTCAACAGTAAGACATTTGAATTCTACTCCTCGTGACACTTAGCCTGGTATGACCACCTTTTCCTAGAGGACTCAAAGTGTGCTTGACCACACCCAGTAAACACCCATCACAGGTGTCTGCTGCTGACCAAGTGTTGACCCCACCCACAGCATGACTCTGGAGGGTTACTTGCTACTGAAACAGTTGGCACCCAATAATTTGTTCCAATAGCCTTAACTTCTTTCAAGCAAAAAGTCCTTAAGCCTCACATAGAGCATAGTTTCACTGAAGTGCAGGTGCTTATTCTTGGCTTCTATGTGGTGTTCTGAAAGCATTCTGCTGGCCTGCAGCAAGTGTGGAAGCCAGAGAACGATAAGAGTTCAGTTCAGAGGGACATGTCCCAGCTCTGGAAACTAACATACTGCCAAACTGTGTTACTCAAAATAACACACACGCACACATACACACACACACATATACAACCTAGGGTTATTTCTTAGACTTACTGTTGCTGTGATGAAACACTATGATGAAAAGAAATTTGATAAGGAAAGAGTTCATTTGGCTTACATGTCCTGATGTAAACCAAGGCAAGAACTCAAACAGGTTGGGAACCTGGAGACAAGAGCTGACCCAGGAGGTATGGAGGGATGCTGCTTACTGGCTTACTACTCATGGCTTGCTCATCTTTCTCTTGTATAGAACCTAGGAGAACCACTGGCCCAGGGTGGTACTCTCAAAATAGGCAGAGTGTTCCCATGTAAGCCTGGCTACAGCCCAATCTTATGGTGGCATTTTCTCTGTTGAGATTCCCCACTCTCAGATGACAATATCTTGTGTCAAGTTGACATAAAAGTAGACAGAGGAGGGTGAATTGATCAAATTAATTACTGATCTTAGGTAAATTGTGATTAGCTCCATCTGGCAGGCCAAAAACCAATGCTCAAAGAGGTAACTCGGTCCTACTCACAAACCTTATGAGTAACAGAACTTGGATCTGCTGAAGATCTGTTGGAGTCCATAACCTCTGCCTCTACCAGTTGCTGTCATCTGCCTCCACTGTCCCCAACCCCCTCCAAACAGACACAAAGAAAGAGACACAACGCATACACCTGTGGTCTTGAGAAACTGATAAAAGTGCTGTTTAGAGCAGCAAATGTGGCCACAAAGCATGTGAGGGTTGCCAACATTGGTAGCACAACTTATGTCCTAAACAGTAGATTTCCCACTGTATGTCACATCATCTTTCTTGAGAGTAAACCCTAATTAAGGGTAAAATGAAAGGATGATTGAAAATCAGTGAAGGATGGAGATATACAACTACAATCCTGCAGCCATAACACCTGAAACCCATGAGCAATGTCACAAAAGCATTTGGAGCACTGGTTCAGTTGTTAGATCTTCATCAGGTCCTTCACATCTCCTTGTTCTGGCCAGCAGAGATTAACCAATGTATCCTTTAGCTTCTATACCATCTACCTGCATAATCTATCAATCCTATTGCTTCAATAAGAAAAGTGTGATTTAAATAAGTAGTCTATGAAGGAAAAACAATTATCTTTTCAACTAATATTTTTTATTTTACTTTTGGCTACACCTGCATCAAAATACAATCTTTAGCATCATGTGCAGTATCAATTGCCTTGTGTTAGATAGCATCTTAGAGTTTAGCAAACTCAGAAGCTCATTCAGTTTGAGTTATCATAAGCACCTTGCAAGGTAGAACATTTATAACTTTTTGAGACACAAAAGCTGAGTCTCCAAGAGGTAAAGATCCCACTCATAGCTCAGAAAAAGACATCAGAGCCACAACTCAGCCTTTTCACTCAGTCATATGGCCCTGGTGACAGTCCTCAGCCCAAGCGTTACTAAAAGAGGGGGTTGAATGAATTTCTCTTCTGAAGCTTGTGTTTGCCTGAGCTCCAGTCAGACTATAGACACATGAACAAACATTTGGAACACTCCTATAGCAAAAGAAAGTCCTAAATCTGGATGAAACACCCCTGTTCCCCAAAAAAGTTCTATGAAAACTTCCTACAAAGATCTACTGTTTAAGAACATATGTCTAGGGCCGGGCGTGGTGGCGCACGCCTTTAATCCCAGCACTTGGGAGGCAGAGGCGGGTGGATTTCTGAGTT
>NW_022196900.1:62149584-62156850 GCF_008632895.1 Mastomys coucha
TGGCCCACGCCTTTAATCCCAGCACTTGGGAGGCAGAGGCAGGTGGATTTCTGAGTTTGAGGCCACCCAGGGCTACACAGAGAAACCCTGTCTTGAAAAAAGCAAAAGCAAAAACAAAAACAAAACAAAAAAAAGAGAAACAAAACAAAACAAAAAAAATCCTATCTCTACACTGTTGCTTCTGTCTTCTAAAAATATGTTAGGTATAACATCTACTTAGTACTCAAGAGAAACTTTTGTAAGTGGGCCTGTCAAACACACTCCATTTCTAAAGAGAATATTCACCAAATACTAAGAACATTTAGATTAAGAAAGATGTGTGCAAGATGTCAGGGTGCAGGGAGGGAGGCAGACTGTATGCAAATCGTAGCAGTCCATAGTCTATCTAAGGCTTCAGGAGACGTATATCCTTTGGAGTTAAACACACCATTTGTGCTTTATGATCATGGACATGCCACTAAAAGAACTTCAGTCTTCACTGAGATGCAAAGAAGGCCAATTCTCAAAGCTAAGCAAGAGGATAATGCCACGTATGTAAAGGACTAGCACAGACCCTGATAACTGAAGCAAGAGGAAGAGTAGAATCAATGTGTGCAGTTGGTGGTGGAAGGGGAGGCGTGTGAGGGCATGGAGGAGGGGCAGTAAACAGTGTCTCCACACTTAGGAGGTATAAGCAGTGCAGAGACAAAGCTCAAGATTCTACTCTTTAAGCAAGAGAAGCAAGACTTGTCCCCAGGGGCTCTCTTGAGATGAAAACTGATTCTGAGACGGACTTGGCTTCTCAGATTCAGAGTTCTTTGAGACTCACAAAATCTGGACTGAGGTGCTGGTCGAGGACCCGGGTGGTATGGGTTTTACGTTTTGCTGTGTAAGGGAAGTGGGTGGAGATGGGTGGATGTGGAGGCAACTGGGGGGAATGGAGACTGTGGAAGCAGGGGAGAAGTGGAGGCAGCTGGAGGTAGATTTGTGGAGGTAGGATTGTGGAGGGAGCTAGGGAGGGATGGGGAGGCAGAGAAGTATTTTTCTAAAGCAAGGTTTCCTGGAATTTCCTTGGCATGACTTTACAACCTGCTGTTTCTAACCAAGCAACAGTTCTAAACAAGAACTGTCTGAGCATCCTAAAGTTTGGGGCCAGGTAGTTCTCCATGCATTTATGACTGGAGATAGACAGGTCCCTGAGCACCATGCTTGGTGTGCATGCCAGCCTCTGTGTGTCACTCGTGTTTCATACGCTTGTCATGGACAGCCAGAAAAGTAAATCCAAGAGACTTTCCAAAACCACCAAAGAGACAATGAGTAACAACCCCTACTTTAACAGCCCCCGCCCCAGGGACAGTCTGTTCAAAGCACTTGTTGTATTTCCGTTATAAAGATTCAACACACAAAAGACTCACATCCTTTATTCATGACACGTATATGAGATAGTGATGAAGTTAGCACTTGGGGTTGACATCGAGTCAACCTCCTAATTCTCTTCTCTACCTGTGCTTAAAAAAAGAAAAATCCAGTGTGGAAAAAAAGCATTCAGCTTCCTCCGAGTTGAAACTTCCATTTTCAACTTGGACATAAATTCTGACAGTAAAACAAAAACAAAAGAATGTATCATAAGTCCCTTGTATACATGATCAAGATGAAGCACCCCTCCTGGCCAGCCAAGAGTCCCCCAAGTTCACCTTCTATCAAGGATTTACCTTTCACTGGGTGTCATATGGCAACACGGTACCGAGCTTCAGCTTCTGCCATCAACCATAGTTCAACTGAAGATCTTTTTTCTTTATCGGAAGAAAAAGAAATGTGTTGTGCAAAAGGTTTAGCATAGTAACTGCAAAGAAAAAAGAAAAAAGAAAATTGTATCCATGCCAGACATTGCCCCGTGTGCTGCTGAATTCAGGCTGCCTGTGTTTCCTGCTGCTTCTCTAACGACTGTCTGTTTTCCAGGTGCATCTTCTCCTGCTCGGCCAGCCACCCCCTTAGTTCCTTGCAGCAGCACCACTCCGCCTCCACCTCCTCCCCGGCCTCCATCCCGGCCAAAGCTACCTCCAGGAAAGCCTGGAGTTGGAGATGTGGTATGTTCCTCCCTGCCCTAGCTTTCTCAGAATGAGATTCCCAAGTCCCTTGACACGGATCATCTCAACATCAGATCTAAGCAGTACAGCACTTGTACAAATGACCATCACAGGGGCCAGCTAAAAAGAAGTAGCTGCTGTGTGAGGATGCCTTTTACACCCTCCTCAGATTTCTCCCAGCTTGCAAGCCAAGCTCTACAATGGTAGGAATCAGGTGCTTGGGCCCTCAGCTCTGAGGCAGCAGCTGGAGGCAAACGATGGCCAGTCATGTGACTCTTCAGAGAGAGAGAGAATTCTTTTTACAATAATTATCTTAGTTACTAGAAAACTGTGAGAGAGGGAAAGAAATGGTTCCTGGGCTGGAGCCATGGCTCATCAGTTAAGTAAGAGCACTGACTACTCTTCTAGAGGTCCTGAGCTCAATTTCCAGCACCCACATGATGGCTCACAAGCATCTGTAATGGGATCTGATTCCCTCTTCTGTGGTGTGAGAAGACCCAGCACTCATATATATTAAACAAATAAACAAACAAACAAATATTAAAAAGCAATTCTGGCTTCTGACCCCAGAAGCCAGATAAGTCAGCAGCAGAGATTCAACGACATAAATATAGAGTGGTAGGTACCCTGCCTACTGAGCTCACAGGCTGGGGCTTGTGGTCCCTTCTCCTAGAGCCAGCACACTGGCTTCGTATAAATACAGACCCGTCCAGTGAAAATGGTGCCATGGCTTTCAAGAACCTGGGTCTTGAAAGAACCTCATCCAGGGCTGAGAGCCAATAAAGATACAGAAACCAGGCTTGACAGGGTGGCTCAGTGATGTTGGCACTGGCTGCCAAGACCTGATTTCAATCTCTGTGGCCCACACTGGAAAAAGTTGTTATTTGACCCTCATGTGCACTCCATGACATGTATACACACCTGAACACAAAATAAATAAAATGCAATAAACATTTTAAACTATTGAACAGAAGTATTATAGCTGTCTGTGTCTAACTCCCCTCTCTTTTCTTCTCCCTACAGTCCCGACCTTTTAGCCCACCCATACACTCCTCCAGCCCTCCTCCGATAGCACCCTTAGCCCGAGCTGAAAGCACTTCTTCAATATCGTCAACTAACTCACTGAGCGCAGCCACCACTCCCACAGTTGGTAAAATGATCTCTCCCTCTCTCTCTCTCTTTTCGTGTGTTTGTGGTTGTTGACTGGCTGTCCTTTCTGATCTGAGCTCCCCGAGGCCCTGTTTCTAGTCTTAATTGTTTTGCTATGTGTTTGCTACCATCACCTGGTTCTTCTCTCAAAAGCACTGCCTCAGCTCAGGAAGCCAGCGCTTTAGCCATACGAATGAACAGTCTACGGAATGCATGTGATTATGCTGTCCCATGCAGATGGACTCACAGAAGAACTTACCAAGGATGATGCTAATATCTGGATATTTCTCATCACAAGTATTCTCCTTTGAGAGAAAGTGTTTAGAGCAGAAGTAATTTTTTTTTTTTTTTTTTTAAATCTTGGAAAGTTCACTTTCTTGAAACTTTCAATTCTTCCTCATTTTTGGTTATCTGCAGTAGACATTGGCATTGGGATCCTTGAGAAATTTTTTCACATTGCTTTTCAGTGGTCAGTTTCCCCCGGGACAGGGGAACTATCATTTCCAGCAAATGCCCCTGTACCTCTCAGTATGCACTGTGATGAAAGTGAAGGGGTTGAGGAGGGTGGGCGACTCAGAGGGTGGCTCCCCACCATCACCACCTCCCACCTTCCCCTACTGCCTCTCTTCTTTATGGCATGCTGTCTGACCTGGAGCTTTCCCTTCCCACTTCCCTGTGTGACCTTACTCCCTCCTCCATTCTCTGACCTGCTCTCCAGTTCTTCCATGCTGTAAACCAGCTGGCCCAGCCTGCACTACTTGGGGGAATCATTCACTCAGCACAGTGAATTCCTGCTGCTACTTCTGGAAGAGCACATCATAGAATCATCCATTTGAGAAGTAGCTAGATAAAGCCAGACGCTCTTCTAGAGAATCACTGCCCATTTCTTCCCAGAAAAACAAATGAAAGTGTGCCCCTAAGAATCACAAAGGGAATTTCAGCTCGATCATATATTCTATACTTTAAGCCAGAGCACGCCCACCTCAGCCCCCCCACACACACATACACACACAAACCTTCAAGTTTGGGTTAAATTAATAAATTGAAAATATAACCACTTTCCCAATTTCATGTGATTTTTTTTCCTTTTGGTTTTTCAAGACAGTCATATGTATCCCAGCTCATATAACTTCTTAACAGACAGATTATTTTAGGATTTTTTATATAGCTATATCTGCTCCTTTTCTGTATCAATTAGGACAATTTGAAAGTTTCTGATTTCCAATGTATATTAATAGTATTAGCTCATTTCTCTGAGTCTTTGTTTTTGTTAAGTTTTGTAATTATTAACCTCCTCCCCCCCCCCCCCCCGCCATCTTATTCTTGATTTCAGCAGTCCTTTGCCCAAATCCTGTCCTAATGTTAGGCTTTGCCCAAATCCTGTCCTAATGTTAGGCTTCCTCAAGTTCATTCATTCCACATACTCCATTTGATTTGATTTGTTGGGAAAAGAAGGAATTCAAGTGAGCTGTCACTTGGAACATAACCACACTCTGCCTCAGATGGGCCTTCCAGTGTGTTCTTTCCACTAGCTATAATTCATGGCGAAAAGTGAGCACATGGAATCTGAATGGTGTTCATGCTTTTGGGCAGCGTTTTTTTCTATACTCCCTGCTACAGAGATCTTCAGTTACAGCCGGAAACATTGGTCCTCCTTGTACCTAGTGTGTTTTCTTTCAAGAAGCACCATAGAGGGCTTGAGGACTGGAGACAAGTAGGAAGCTGGTCAAAAATGTCTCCTGCAGAGGCGTATCCTCATTAGCTCACTAGGTTCTGTTGTTTTGATTTGGTTTCATCTGCCCACTCAAGTCCTCCCTGATCTGGTCTTTACTCTTTTCTGTTTTGGGTCACGTGACCACCCTTTTTCTCTGAAGTAAACTCCACAGCAGTGATCAGCCAGCATCATTTGTGTGCTGTTGTTTCTGATTTTCCCCAAAGCCTGTGTTTTGCCTAAAATGACAAGTCACAGCAAGTTCTATAAACTGGTAGATGAGCAGTCCCCTCCCACCCCCACTACACTTGACTGCTGGAGCAATTGCACGGGTACCGATGAGCCGGCCTCAAACTTGTAAGTGAACTAACATTTTTAGAGCCACATTTGGTTGTGTATCTCAGAAAGCTGAGGCAGAGTGAAGAATCACACACTTCTGAACTACAGAGTGAGACTCTTATCTCCAAAATAAAATAACAGCAACTCTAAACTCTCCCCACACAATAATTCATAAGAAAATATCCATAAAGAACTTTAAGTGTGAATATTTTTACAAGAGCTATGATCATAGGGTATGAACCCCATAAAGCATGAGAAGATAGAAGTTTCTGTGTATCATTACACCAAAATAATGAAGAGTTCTTACAAACTGTATTAATTTTTAACTTAAGAATTCATCCATTTTTAAAATACCATTATTTTTTTATATGACTAAAAATTTTATATCTCAAATGTGTCAGGGTAGAACTTTTCTTACGTACTAACTGTGTGATCTGCCCCAATTGTAGACTTCTGAGGATGTGAGAAGATGTACTTCTAGGATGGAGGAGATATGTAGATGACTCTTGTGCTAGAAAATGCCCATAGGACCAGCACTGTGTCATTTAGGGGAGGAATAAACCTATTGCTATTAATGGAATAAAGAAAGTGTTTGAAGTTGTAAGAATCTGATAGGAGCTAGCAGGAGAGATATCAGAAGCCTTATCTCTCCTTGCAACTATCCACTTTATCACCTGCTTCTTATTTCAGTGAGTGTGAGACATTTCTTGTTTGTTCATCTGTTTAGACGTTTGTAAAATATTTCCTAGAATGCCACTGCAAAATGATGAAAGACAGGCCTTTGCTGCCCTGTTAGTTGTAACAGGGCAATTCCCTGGCAGTTATGTGTTTTGATTTGCATCTTTAATGTGGCAGGAACCTGCGACAAAGGAAAAGTAACCAAGTGAGTGTCGGATGGACTGTGATGGTCCCGTTGGTCCCTAACTTGAGTAAAAGTGACTTATTCTAAGTAATGCAACACAAAATATTTTCTCTAATGAGGATAGCAATTCTAAATTTTATAACCTTTCGGGAGTGTTTCATGCAGAGTTAGTCTGCAATGGAAACAAAAGATGTCGTATTTTGTAAAGCATCTATACTTATATACCCCTGAGTCCTTCCACCAGCAAGGAAGCTGTGAGTACAGATAAATACTAACAAGTGACAAGTGACATCCTGGAACCTGGGGCTGCAGAGAAGGCTCAGTGGTTAAGACTATAGTTCCAAGGAATCCAGTGCCCCCTTCTGGCCTCTGAGGGCACTGGCATTTATGTGGTGCACAGACATGCATGCAAGCAAGACACCCATACATACAAAATATATTAATTAACTGATTAATTAATTTATTTTAAAAAGTGCTTGCTGTCCTTCCAGAGGACCCAAGATTAATTCTCCACAAACTTAGTTCGTCAGATGATAAACAACCCTAAAATCAACTCGAGGAAATCCAGCGCCCTCTTCTGGTTTCCTTGGGCACAGCATGCACTTACCTCCCCACCCACCCTGAGAGAAAGATACACAGACACACACACATTCACACATAGACACACTCAAACTCGCGTTCACATACACACATTTTTTTTTAATCTTAGAACCTAAACTGAAAAAGAAAAGTTTTCCTGAGATATACCCTAAGTATAGGCAGCAGGTTAATAGAAGTGTCCCTGTTCATGAAACATTTGCTGGATCCTAATTTCTGTGCAATGAAAGTGGGTTTCCCTTTACTAGTTTTACTTGCGTAATCTATTAAGGTTCTCATAACACCTTTTAAACCTATGGCATTATTTTAATTTCATAGAGTAAAAAAAAAGTTCCTTGTATTTGTAATTGGTTAAGAAGAGAGGCTGGGTACACGCCTTTAATCCCAGCACTTGAGAGGCAGAGGCAGGAGGATTTCTGAGTTTGAGGCCAGCCTGGTCTACAGAGTGAGTTCCAGGACAGCCAGGAGGACTATACAGAGAAACCCTGTCTCGTAAAATAAAAAGGGAGAGAGAGAGAGAGAGAGAGAGAGAGAGAGAGAGA
>NW_022196900.1:62156888-62190206 GCF_008632895.1 Mastomys coucha
AGGGAGAGGGAGAGGGAGAGGGAGAGGGAGAGGGAGAGAGATTAAGTAAAGATTATTCAAAATAGTTGAGGTTCAAAGTCTCAGCTCATAAAGCTGTGGCCAACTTCCAAAGATGTTTAGCCACAGTTGGAACCATGATAAAAAAAATACTGGTATGAAACCACCATTCCAAATTAATGATCTTTAACTGTCAAAGGCAGGTCCAAGCAAATTAATGACACTGCTCACAAAAGAACCCTGGATTTATACTGCTGCTTTGTGGTCAAGTTAAAAGCTAACTCCTTTCTTCCTGGGGAAAATGTACATGCCAGGTGATCTTGTTGAGCTGTCAGGGCTCTGCTGGGGTTTGTGTTAATGGACACACATCTGGCCCCTTGAGAACTGCTTTGGAGGGAAGTATTCTCACAGAAATCAATTATTAATAATAGTCCCTGAGCGGTGGAGCATAACCCCTTCCCCGCAGCTGATTTCCACCACATTGACAGATTCCTCATAGAATCATCTCAAATACACTCATCGATTTTCATCTTCATCCTAATCCCAATGTCTTAACCTTAAGTTCTTTCCTTTTGCCATGAAACTCATCCCTGCCTTGATTGGTAAACTGTGCTTCTTGGTTTCCTTTGGAATCTGTCTTTGTGTTTTTGTTTTCCATTCGTTTATGTTTCTTTGGTTTGTAGTGTCAGAAGATGATGTTTTTTATGACAAACTGCCCTCGTTTGAAAGGCGCTGTGACACGCCTGCAGGTACGGTGCTAGCTGAGTGATCTCTAGACACTTAGAGTTTTCAAATCCAAGCTGTTTTCCATCTGAATGCTAGAAGCTTCATAGACATGCTCCCCACCTCATGAGTCAGATGCACCCTGTACATGTCCCGTCCATTGCGGAACCCATGTCACTGAACCTATTTTAAGTGGACATATTATAAAGCAGCAGGTTGCATGACAGTTTCTCAAAAGAGAAAAGGCTCAAACTAGGTGAGAGTCATTGCTGTGTGAATTTTCAGAGGAAGGAGTGATTTAAGTATTCAGAATCTATTGTCTGCTTTCTAATTTAGCAATTCATGAGGCACCATTGAAAGTGTCTCTTCTCTTTGGTGCAGAAGCAAAGGGTGTGTTGTGACTGGATGACTAAGGTGGTTCCTGGAGAGGGACAGGAGATCTCTGACATCATCTGCGGACTTTAAATTGATATGCAATGCTGTTGTCATTGAAAAGCTAAACAAATGTCGCATATAAACCACTAGCCAAGTTTATCGTTTGTGCCAACAAGCAAAGGAATGACATAGAAGATGAAAACAATACAGCAATTGCTGAATGAAAGTTTGCCCAAATTAATGCAGTTGAAATATGCTGACACCCCTGCATGGCCAGGAAGACATCTGCTCCATGTTTACAAGTGCCTAGCCTCAAGCTACCTACATGCGTGTCCATCCCTTCAGTCTCCATAGCTTCGATTTTGCTTTGTCTGCTCAATTTTAAGAAAAACAAACAAACAACTCTAGACTACCAGCCTTCCCTTTTTCCTGCACGCTAACGGCATGCAGTGCCCCACCCTTCCCTGTAGTGAGATTAATTACCTGCTCTGTAACTCACATCGTGTCCTTCTCTCTCCCTTTCCTTAACCTTCCCCATCCCGCTTCAACTCCTGGCCAAACAGAGAATGAACAGCCCTCCCTCGTTTGGTTTGACAGAGGAAAGTTTTATTTGACTTTTGAAGGTAAGTAGTGCATAGCATACCAGATTCTAATCCATATAGTCTCCTCTTCCTGTGTTGTTTTTATTCTCATTTAAAAATCCCCAGTTTTTCCTCAAAATTTCTGATCTTGCTTTCTCCATTGAAAATGCTATGGCTACTTAGAAACATCAAGCACTAAAGAAAACATATCATGAATTTGGTTTGTATGTGTTCTTCAATTTCCCCTATTGAACAAATTAAAGCTGATTTGCAGTTGACATCAGTTACTTAATTAACGATGGCCAATTAAAAGCGTAGCAAAACGGAACCTTCTTTGGCTAAGGAACTTGACTCTGTCAACCAGGCTCTTGCCTAATCCTTTTGCAAGTGTATGTGGCAAACTCGAACACGTTTGGGGTTGGTTTAGAAAACTGACATTCCAGATATAGAATCCAGTTCTGTAAACTGTAAATGTGCGTGTATGTGTGTGTGTGTGTGTGTGTGTGTGTGCGCGCACACATGTGCATGTTGTGAATGTTCATGGGGAAATCAGACAGAAGCAACAAGGAGTGTGAGGGGAAACTTTAGTCTGCATCTCCTAAAATTGCACTGTAATAACTGCAATAAAGTAGACAACACGATTGAACCCGCCATTCTAAAGTTAAGAAAAACACATAAAAATAACATCGCATTTCCAAGCTCAAGGTTTCACTGTCTATTATATCCTCCATCAAAGGTTAGCAGTCTAACCCTTAGATAAGTATTTAACTTCTAACTCATCTTCACAGGCTGGAAATTTGATTAAAATGGCACCCTTAAACTACCAGTGGGGTGATATTAAGTACTTTACCTAATTAATCAGTCATGTTATGCATAAGGATTTATCATATAAGGTCTTATTTTGTGTAATTTTAAATAGTGAAGTTTATACCAGGGTCAAAAGTTGGTAAAATAATAATAATGATAATAATAATAATAATATGTAATTTTTTTTCTTCCTAGAATTGATATCAATATAGAACTTGTCTTTGTGGTTCATGACAACAGGAACTTGATTGAGTGTGTTTTAGTGCAGTTTTAAAAATTGTAGTGGCTGAAATATATGAACAGTATGAAACACAGGAAAACAAAAATCATGCAACAATGAATTTTTCTTGTAAGATGGGAGCCCTTAATGCAGAGTAGCTTGCGGAAAACATGGTGTATCTCAAAGCTTTCTGATTCCCTGAAGCCTCTACCCGATGTGAGCTGAGAACAGGTACCCGATGATTTTCCTGAGAACACGTCCTTTTTCTCATGTGCCTTTATCATCATTAGTTTTGTAATAAGAAAGATGATAATCCCACAAACTCATGATCCCCCCTAAATTTTCTCTTTCAATCAGCTGAAACTAAAGGGTCCAGGTGAGACTGCTGGCTGAGCGACCCCTGTCATCCCAGCATAGACAGTCTGACGCATTTGAGGGTAGTCAGAGATAGTAGCAAGCTCCATGCTGGAGAGAACCTGTCCAAAACCAAACAAACACAAAATATGCAGGCATCTTTTTACTGCCGAGTACATCAGTAAAGTGATCAAAGCAGCTTCAGGATGCGTTGCTTCCGAATGGATTGGAAGCTAAAGCGCACACACCTGGGCCTGCCAAGGCTCTAACTCTCATTCAGCTGACCTACTAACAAAGTCTGCACTCACCTTTATAAGCCAGGAAATTAACTAATGTAATAAAACATCATGTGTATAGATCAATTTCTTGAGGTTTTCGCCCAGGGGAACCTGAAAAGATGGCAAAGATTCTCTTCTGTTGTCATGATAAAGTGATATAGAAATGGCTGCATTGTATAACACCTTGAGACCATGGCCCCACCTCAGTGTTTACACTCCAAAAAGCCATCCAACACGTTCTGTTGAATAGCGTTTTAACAGAGTCTCTAGGATGCTCACGTTAGTTCGCATTTATTTTTATTAATTGCACCTTTCTTCAATGCTTCATCCGGAGAGAGAAGAACATGAAGGTTCTCCTGTCAAAATCTTCACTTATTTTTAGAAGCTCTGCATTTATTTACTGACTTCTGAATAACGTTTTTGTGTTTAAAACTTCAGTTTTCATTTTTTTTCCTGTTCATATTTGCCCTTAATCATGATTAGGATTCTGTCCTCACTGTGTTAATGTTTGAGTCATTGACCAGTCTGTCATGTAACTAACGAACACTGACCAGTGAGTTTAGTTTCAAAAGAGATAAAGTACTTCAGACTTGCTAACAAATGAGGTACAAAGCCATAGACCAGGGTTATAAGTTACAGTGCTTCTAAACAGACCTCGATGCTTCTAAAAATACATATTTTATAAATATTTTACTAGAAAATTTGGCATATTTTATATTGAGCTTATTAAGAGAATTATTTAAATGCTGGTAAACTTTTTAAGTCAACCAAAAGAAAATCCTGGGCCTGAGAATAGATCTCAGTTGGGTAAAGACTTATTACACAAGTATGAGGACCTAGCACCTACCTAACGACCCAGGCACCACCGAACAGACTGTGAAGGTGGAAGCAGAAGGATCCCAGGAACCAGCCTCACCAAATGTTGAAGTTCAGTTTCAGCAAGAGCCTCCACCTCAAAAGGAGGGTGAGAGCAATTGAAGAAGATGCCTCTGGCCTTTGCCACATACCCACATGTCATGCCCATACACGAGGCACACACACGATCACACACGCACACACACACACACACACACACACACACACACACACATGCACAAGTGTGTCTGTCCGCTGAAACCATCAAGTATCCTCAAGTAGAATGAAATAATATTTCCATGACAAATAACAGTGCCTGCCCGGGCAGTGGTGGTGCATGCCTTTAATCCCAGCACTTGGGAGGCAGAAGCAGAAGGATTCCTGAGTTCGAGGCCAGCCTGATCTACAGAGTGAGTTCCAGGACAGCCAGGGCTACACAGAGAAACCCTGTCTCAAAGAATAAAAAAAAAAACAAAAAATTACAGTGCCTGATGGATATTTCAATTCTGTAGTGTCTTTTAATGTCAAGATGTTCCCCAAAATGCACTGCCTTTCTCTTTGATGGCTCTTTAAACTGTAAAATCATCTTGCATCTGGTAGTGAAAATCAACAACAACAAAAAAAGAATCCTTGCTGCCATGAGTCATCTTATGTCTCAGACCAACTTGGTCACCTGTGTCACACTGTCCTCTGTGATGCTGCATGCTCCCTCTGCTCCTCTTGGTCCTGCATCTTTAGCACCTACTCTACTTTTTCAGTCTCTGCTGAACTCACACTCACTTCCCTAACTGAATCCCAGCTCTCTCCAAGGACCCACATCTCTCTGAAGCAGTCTCCACAAAATGTGCTTCACTTTTCTGTGGGCCACAGGCCTTGGGACTGAAAATCAGGCTTAAATGCCCATAGCCCCGTGTGGCATCTCAAAACCTCCTGATTTACATATTGGTCATTTGATCATCCATCCAATCACTCCACTGGCTTTCCTTGTTACTCCTTGACCCCTGACCTCAGGGCCTTCCTCTGCGTTTATCTGTGAAGTACCAGCAACTTTGTTTTAATCAGCTTCATTTTCAAGCATCGTCTCTTCTGGTTCTGTGGGTATGACCCATCCAACACGTGATCTTCAGGGCCTCTATGGTTTCTTCATTCCCAGCTTGGTTCCTCCACTCTACTCAGCATCAGCACCTTGGAAACAATGTTTCCCAGCAGGGTTCAGTTTAGACATTTCATAACTAAAACTTGTCACATGTCTTATATAATAGGAACTATGTTAAGCAATACTTTTTTTCATTCAGCATCATCTATAGAGCAGTAGGATGCATACAAGTGCCTTGCTGACTCCTCCCCACTAGGGGGGAAAAAAGATCCCTGTTGCTACATAGCTTACTTCCAGCATGCAGGATAAAAATAAGGAGAGAAATAAATGCCATCTATAGTGGGGGGGAGGGGTGGTAATGAGTTCTACATGAGAAATAAGACATGGAAAAGGCTGGAGCATATGAAGAGAAGAGAGGAAACGAATAGCAAATTGAGCAATGCCCAAGCACTCCCCGTGCAGGAAGCACCTCTGCATTCTCATTTCACCTACAGCAGCCACTGCTGAGGAAAATGAGATTTGGGTAACTGCTTTCCAGAGCCTCACGGGTGGCAGAGTAGAGGTTTAAATTCCAGCTGCCTTGTGGGAGACACCCTGCGCCACTCCCCCAGCCCACAGTCCTCACAGGCTCACCCACAGAGCAGGGTCTTCCCTCATTCCCTCAATCCAGCTTTCCAGTGCTTTCATTCCTAGACACAGCTTGCCTTCGCCTTTCAGAAACTTCCTCTCCCACCCTTCCCCTCTGACTCTGCCCACCAGCCCAGTCCTTCATTTGGGGTCTTTTCTATATCCTGCTCAGACCCCAGAGAGTGAAGGTATGCTTCTGCAAGTGCCTTGCTCATCTCTGCAATAACAAACCCTTTTCTCCCTGAACTTGTGTTGTCTCTAAGAAAGGTCACTCCAAATGTTTGACCAGCTTACGCAGGCTTTTTAGTGTCCCTATTTGATCACTGATAAGTCATAATTACATGCAGAAAATACACATCACCACCCCTTTTTGTCTGTCTGTCTCTTTTCTTGTGGTTCTAGGGATTGAACCCCTAGTTTCACAACCCCGAGGCATGTGCCCTGTCACTGGCCTTCATCCCAGCGCCATTCACTTTTCTTCACATAGACTTTTACTGAAAAACCAGTAAGAGTTTGGAAAGGCTCAATATTTTTTCCCATCACAAAATTTCTGATTAACTCACTTGGAAGTCATTAAGGAAAGGAAGATTGAAAGGCATGGACAGTTTTTCTGGGAAGCTCTTGCTTTGCTAAATTCCTAGAGTCCTTCGGGTGGGAAGGGTTCCCTAACTGTACCTTCCCCACTCAGGGTAGACACAACACTTTCAATGGACAAACATGAAAACTAATGAGCATTCACTGTTGTGGAGTTAGGTTCCCAGGATGGCAAGAACATAAAAAGCATCAGTTCAAGTCAGTCTTCATTCCAAATGCAGGCAGAGTCCTTGCCCTTCTGAGATTGAGTATTGTCTGTGGTATGCTGATGAACTGTCCAATCCTTTCACTTAATCTGAAGCTCACACAAGGGCTTGCTTCTTTGCTTTAACATACTAACTCTGTTTAAAAGATTAAAGTGCAATTGAAATCTGCAAAATGTGCTACCAGGGAAATCTGCGAAGATTTAGATTTTCCCACTTTCTCTTCGTAGTGAACTAGTTAGTCGTCTGGCTCCGAAAATCCCTCAGAATGGACATGTGGATGTTGACTTGTCACCTCACTCACGTTAGTGTAACACACACATGCTTCAGACAGAATGGGCAGAGCGTGCCTTATTCATCTTGTTTGAACAAGATATGTAGGCCAAATGTGGGGGGGGGCGCACCTAAGGAGGTCATGAATGTCCAGAACTCATGTCAGAATCTCTCTGACTAAATAATTGTGGGAAAGCTTAATGAATGGTAGCTTATGGGCCAAGCATATTGCCAGGCAGGGCGTACCTGGATAGTGAAATGGTGAATTATGTATGTATTTATTTAGCATATCTAAGTACTAGTATCTTTGCCCATAATGGTGGTGCAGGATTTCATGGCTAATCCATATCACAGTGCACTTCTGAGCTACTACTGCAATAGCACGGGCTCAGGTTGTTCACACCATGACCTAAGGCTGTGGCACTCTACTACTAACATCTCAAATGATGAGCAGAACGCAGGAACTTGGGAAACATCTTCAAGGTAGCACAGAGTCGGTGATTAAACCCATTCATCAGGGTAATTATTGTGAAGTCCTAAAAGTTATGTTTTAATCACCATAGTATTCAAGCCCCTGTTGTGCCCGAGATTATAAACTTTTGAATGGAAGGGATGGTAGTCATCCAGCAAGATAATTAAGAAAACCAAACAGGATCAACTTGTCTTTTGTTTATTAAATTATTATATCACCTAAAAGGGTTTGGTTTTGTTTTTTAATTATCAAGGCTTTGAGGTGCATTCAAACTGAGTAAGAAAAATGAAGAGACATGACCAAAAAGGTGCTGGATCCCAGACACTGGGTTTTCTAGATTCTGCTATTTTCCTTCTCTCTGATGTCATCTCTGACCTCCTCATCAGTGGCTAAGTCAGGATCTTCTTATGTCTCCATCATATTCAGACCATGGTGTATTTTACTCATTTGAAGATAATGATGGTCCAAAGTGCAGGTCCCTGAACTGTATTGTGCTCAAAAGAAACTGAGCACAAATCCAATGGATTGAAAAATATGCCCAAAACAAGAGACCTCCTGCTTTACTGATAGAAACTTTTCACCCCTCAGAGTAGAGATTAACACCAAGGGCACATCACACTTGCCTGGGTGCAGAAGGAAATTGTCAAACAGGAAGATCACAAAGCCATAGCCCTAGAAAAAGAGTTATTACACA
Source organism: Mastomys coucha (assembly GCF_008632895.1). NCBI lineage: Eukaryota > Metazoa > Chordata > Mammalia > Rodentia > Muridae > Mastomys > Mastomys coucha. Next base: position 62,165,038 of record NW_022196900.1, read on the forward strand.
GAGATAAGTGGAAATCTGAAGCATGAGTTTGACACTTTCCCAGGGCAGGAAAAGGAAATATCCCATGATTAATAGATAAGAAAAGCTAACAAAGATTTGCTTGTTCCCTCCCTCAGTGGATACAACTATTCCATTACTCTTCTTGGCTATAAGTACCTGTGTTGGAACATTATGAAGATCAAACAAAATGGTGTCTGCCTTCTAGAAACACACAAACACCAGGAGTGGAGTACTTCCCATAAAGTGGCGTTAGCAAAGGCATGGGAGAGTTGCAAAACTCTAGAAAAGCACAAGGGGTTAACTGAGAAGAATCAGGAACATCTTCTTAGAGGGAAGGGGACATGCCCTCGCTGACTTAAAGAACCAGGATTCAGAAAGCTGAGGGCTCAGGCTTGAAAGGAGTCAAGATGAGAAACACCCAACTTGTACTCAACAATGATAAATCCTGGGCAAGTGAGGAATGTTTGTAAAGATGGGCCAAGTAAATCAAGACCATATTCTAAAGTGCTTTGCCTACTTGGAGAAAGAATCTGTAATGCAGTCCCTGGGCAAGGTGAATTTTAAGGGTTTTGTTATTGTTGTATTTTGGTTTGGTTTGGTTTGGTTTGGTTTGGTTTGGTTTGGTTTGGTTTTTGAGGTGGTGGTGTGTATGAGCATCTGACTTGTAGACTTAGAATCAGGGAGAAGTTAGGTAGATAGTCCAGGAGATGGTAATGGACTGGGCTAATACCAATGTCATCTGAAAACCACCATTGAAGTAGCAACATTCCATACCTAATAGGGAAAAAACTGGAAGGCTGAGTCCACCTTCAGATAAAGAGCCATCTAAGGAGCCATGGACAGTCACACCTCTGGCACTGCCACATGTCGTTTGTTCTCCGAAACTAAGCAGGGTCCTGCCTATTTAGTACTTTGATGGGAGAACCTGGGAGAAGTCTGTCGTTCATCAGGAGGAAGAAATCAACAACAATGATATGACCAGGAAGAAGGACTGAGGCTCCTGTGCAGCATCCATTGAAGATAAGTCCAAGAAGAAGTGGACTGTAAAAGCAGGGAGCTGTCTGATGAGAATGACAGGCTCTGGATCCACACACAGTAAGGTTTAGAGCACCCACAACAGAAGTGGTTCTATTGTGGTTTTCTTCAAAAACAATCAGTGATTAATTTTGAGGGGGCCAGTCAACAGTTACATTTTTGTAGAAACTACTAACAGCCAAAAAGCCTTGCTATCTTCTCTCTGTTGTCTGTTCATCCCTGTGGCGATGTCTAAAACCCTGTGGCATTCTAAGAGTTACGACCTGGCCACCAGATGGGAAAACTGCAGAAGAAGAGCATCAGCTTCTTCCTGGCTGTTCTTGCAAACACAAGTTGCCATGGCCTGTGAGCTGTCTCTTCCCCTTCTCACCTGCTGCCCATCAATGCCTCCAGCACTCTCTTGAGCATGTATCCTTCTCCGTGATAGAATCTTATTTTACTTCTGCTTTTTCTCCCTTCTGACTCTCACACACGAGTGCTTACATACTTGAAACCAAAGGAATGTTTATATCCGTCGGCTCATACCAAATAAAAATGAAATGGTTCAAAAAAAAATGAAATGGTTCACAATAAAATAACTGAGTATTAAATTGTATATTTATTAGTAAAAAGAGTTACTTTTATGTAATATTTCATTTTTTTTCTTTTCCAAGTAGCAAGAGCTCTTGAGAAAAAAAAGTTAAGTTTACTACCTACTCCATAATAATCGTAGGGACATATAAGTCATATTGAAGAAATTTGCTGTTCTGTTAGGACAGCCAGTATTACAGAGTTTGACTAATATACCCCCTTAAGGTAGGTTCTGCATGCAAATGGCTGCTAGTATGCTCACAGTTATAGCCATGAAAGGAGTCAAGACTCTCTGTGTAGGTTCTCAAAATTAAGTATAATGGAAGTGTATTTACTAATTTCTTCATGCCTGCTAACTGTAACAGGTAGGCATGTGGTAGGGAAAACAATGATTAAATTTGTAGAACTTGGCTTAGGTACTTTGCACTTGTTATCAATATTATTACAGCTGTGCACATTCAGCCAGTGATTGTTTTTAGAGTACCTGCTATGTGCACAGGTTCTGCGAAAGCTATCAGGACACAGCAGTCAGTTAAGAAAAGCATGTCCTTGTCTTTATGGTGTACAGAACCCAGACATCAAATGAACGGTGACACTAACATGTAAAGAACATTTAGTAAGGAGAGAGTATCCTGTCCTGTTTTCTCCTCTAACCTAAGGGCCATGGAGGAAATAGGAGTGATTGAGGTCTAGGTAGTGTTCTCTGAATACTGTTAACTGTTGTGTTAGCATTCTGATACATCGTCATATGCCATAGGTATGTTACTGTAACTGTAAGTTGGTTTTACCCTAAATACTAGAAAGGAAACCCCCATTAATTTTTATCAGTGTACTTGGTAATAATTTACACATGCATATATACAATTACATATGGAGAGAAGTGGAATAGATATCTTAAAGAGTTTTGTGGTGGTAGTGGTGTTGGTGTGGTACTGGTGGTGGTGGTGGTGGTGGTGGTGTGTGTGTGTGTGTGTGTGTGTGTGTGTGTGTGTGTGTGTGTGTGTGTGTTGAGTACACATACTGTTTATGATCTGTAATAAACCTTGGAGGTTGGAGCTACATCCTCAACACAATGTGCTATAACTTAAGTTTTGTAATCTTGCTCTGGAAGCTGAATGATAATGGCACCTTTCCATGACACTGTAGATGAAAGCCCAGCCTTGAGTTCACTGTGAATGCAGAGCATTCAGGACATCCTAGCTTTTACTACCATTGTCCAAACTCACGCATCCCTGGCTTGTGACATGTGCTGTCTCCGTGTCAATTTTGCTTGCTTGCAAGAAGTTTCTAGCATTTCAGTCTTCTACATAAATCATCCTACAACATGATCTTCTCTGAGTTGCTACCTGGCTTTCCTTTCTATGGACAACAAGCATTTTTTTTCCCTTTGTTGCTTATGGAGCAAGAGGATAATTGGACCCATAATACCACCTCCCTCTGCACCCGCCTCCCCCCAGAGCCAATCCTGAAAGCTGACTGAGACTAATAGTCTAGCTTGTGGTGTGCTCCTGTGCTAAATCTGCTGGGAGACGGACAGGAAAACTGGTTTTGTCTTGTTTGTTTGTAAACCATAGCATTTGGCATATTTGACAAGTAATTTCAAATCTCCCCAGAAGAAAATGAAGGGTAAGAAAGCAAAGAAAATCGCTTCACTCTTCAATAGACCTGAGCCTGCATCAGACAATGGCTGGCCAATAATCTCTGTAGCTTTTATGTTTGCTATAAGTCTTTTTGGAAGGACTAGCCACAATTTTAGGTTGCATATTTTCATAACAAAATAGTCTTTTAAGAGCTGATAGGCCTTAGCAGTTCACTGCATGCCTAGTATGTATGAGGCCCGCCAGCACTACAAAAGGATAAAAGAAAGAGGGAGAAAAACCTCCTTTATGAGCCTCTAGCTACCCTACACTGGGGGAGTGACATAAATAAGTGGACAAGGTACGCTAGTGATATAAAAAGATGTAGCGACTCAGGAGACACTTCTCCTTCAAATCCTTTCTGTCTCTGGGTTTGAGACACATTTAATTAGCATTACCTCCAAACTGACTTCAGACTGTTGGTTATGAAACATCCTTTCAAAACGTAAACCAAAACACAAACGTAATTATACCTTATGATAACTATTAACATAAACATATCTTTCCCATTTTTAAATATGGGAAAGATAAATAACACCGGGCATGTACTAACAGTTGCTCACTAACTGCTTCATTACATCCAAGATTGCCCTGACGCTCTCAGGAGGAGGCATTTTCTAGTCGTCGCTGTTAGGAGTTCATCAACAGTTTTGCCATCTTGCATGTGGCTGTCATTTCTCCAGAGCCTGGGGTAGAATTGTTTTCTCTCCTACTGCTCTGCTTAGGAGTCACCAGGATACAAGGAGACACAGAAGGAATGAGACTGCTTTTCATGTTGGCAGGTGATCAGTTATACAGGTACTGTGTGTCTTCACAGTTACGGTTGTTTGTCCGCTGTTCAGCGTGATGAGAGCAAGCTTTTGCTTCCCCTGTGTGATGACAGAGAAGGGTAAAAATGGCCTCTGATAAAGGCCCAGGGTTACTCCAAGAAGTCTGGTGAGGGAGCAGGGCAGGGTTCGTCTTTGCAGGATACTTTGGTGGTATTGTATTGTTGAGAGGCCAGAAAGAGTGGTTACTAGTGACAGTCCCTCCTGTCTGTAGACTTCACTGTTTTGGAACTGTAACTCACACCTTATTGCCGATGAAACTGACCACTCAAAACTGTGGACTTTCAGGGAGTCCTTCAGTTCTAGGCAGCTCTCCTCCTCCTCCTCCTCCATCCATCCATACATGTTAGTCCCATTGGGAAAATAACTTTCAATCGTGCTCAAAATTGCCAGCATCTACTTTTTAACTGTAAGGAACCATGTTAAGAAATTAAAAATAGAAATGTAGAAACCTCCATGGAAGATTTCCTATTAATTCCCATGTGATTATACTGTTATTCATAGACATTATAGAAAACTGAGAAACGAACACATAGGAAAGTAAGATAATGTGTGATCTAATAACCACAGACAATGCCTATTATTGTTCCACTGTACTTCAGTGATGATATTTCCAAATCTAAGCTTCAGATAACTGAATTGTAACTAGAATCAACACTTGATTATTAACAGTGATTTAGCTTTGTTAAACGTATTTATAATCTTGACTTTGTATGCTTTTTATTTTATTTGAATGTGATAACATTGATAGCTTCATTTTACAATCCATTAAAAAAATAAACTCCAGGATTTTTAGCTACATTTATTTTTTCCAAGTTTATTTCTAAGTTTCTACAAAGCAAACAGCTACCCTGAAATTCAGCCAGAAGTTTTTGAAAGTTAGTGTTTTACTACCCAAGTGCTAGTCCATAGTGCCTATCAGTAAGCCTGTTTATCCCAGCTTTCAAGATTATAAGATTTAAGTTCCAAGGAAAGTGCAAAGCCACATGAATGAGCTAGTCTTCTGCATAAACTAATTTTTCACATTCTTACTGAGTCAAAGCATAATATTTTCCTTTCCAAACATTTTCAAGGAAAATAAAGTTCCTATGTATTAAAATTCAGTTAGATCCATTTAGTGAAATTCTAAGAAACTTGGCTGAAGAGACTATGAGAGAAGCTGGTAAAGTCCATCTGAGTTTGCATTCAAAATTAGTGGGACAAGTGCTCTGTGAGCTGGCACAGCTTTTCTTTTAAGATCAGTTATAAGATGCAGCTTACTAAAATGTTTCCAGAAGTAGAATTTAGTACAAGTCGAATATTTCAATGGCTCTGAAACCTCACAGTAGCCTTTAAATTGGTTGCATTCAGTGAACTATACCCATACATGTACACATATAAATCTAATCCCCTTTTCCACAAATGATAATACTTCAAAAAAATATACAAAGTATCATATTTGATTTAAAAAGAGTAAACACAAAATAACTAGGTAGAACTTACTACCATTTTTAGGAGAAAATGTAACTCAGAATCAGAACATAAATGTGGCCCCTCCTGTAAGGCCTGAGTGTGGCTTTCCTGGCCCACTGTGGCTGTCTTAAACCACTTCCAAATGGAGGCAAGAAAACACATTAAATAGCTCAATAGAAATTCTTGAGTTTTGACTTTCTTTGGATAGTTGATTTTAAAAATACTATCACATTTTATGACAATGTTTGAGTTAGCTTTCTACTAAAGAAGGGACCTGCGGTATGGCTTGCAAAGTATGTCCCCTTCCCAGGCTTATTCCATAACATGTTCAGTGGCTGCATTCAATAGTTATCCCTCACCCTTCCAGACTCAGTCCAGAGTAATAATTCCATTACCTGTTATTCAAAAAGCCCATCTCCGTGTCTTCTGAGTCTCCCCGGTCATTCTTTCAGAGCCTCTCTTCCACTCTGGAGAAACCATGAAGTTCTGATACCATTCTCTTGATGGCTCTTCAGCAATGCACAGAATCACTTTAATGCTTCCATGGTACCTGATGTCCACGCAGCTGTCCTTTATTAAATGTCTATTCAGGCTGCTGCCTTTATATAACGTTTTGCAGTGATTAGCCTTGAATCTTGTGTACTTGGCATCTCCAGTTAGGAACTGGGTCTTTCTCTTTCTTCCATACTCTAGGATATATTACATGCTTTCTCCTCTCAAGGTAAAATGGTCACTTTTGCCTCCAACCTGCAGCAGGCTTAGTGGAGTGACAATGTGTTGTCTTCTCCCCTGGTACCCAGGAATTGCTACTAATTGGCTGGCCCTTTTAGGAGTACCAGAGGTGTGTTAGTGTAATAACAAACATTGCACCTATCTTGAGTATTTTGCAAGCTAACCGTAATATAATGATTGTAGTTTTAAATAAGTAAAAAAATTAAAATATTATCTTTTAATTTTTAAATTAATTTTAATAATACATATATATGTTCAAACAAGTTTTATAGCCTATTGTGATACAAATACTACACCAAGCAATTTAAGCCAATACACTAGGCACCTACTGATATATGCCAAGTAAAACATGTATGCACAGAAACCGTCAAGAAAACTGGTTGAAAGATGAAAGGAACCTGAAAATTCCCTTTGTACAGGAATCTCTAAACCTCTCCTTCTTTTCTACCTAAAAATCTATTCTAATTCAAAGACTAAACTGTAGTTCTATACTCCTACCAATCGCAGCAAAAGCACAATGCTCTTCAACTGTTTACCACACTAAGGGCTTCAAAAATACTGCCTCTTGTGGGTAGTGCAAGCTGTTAGCATACTATTTTTATTGATGCCATATTGAAGATGAGGAAACTGACCCACAGAGATATCAAAGACCTGTCCCTACTGGAAACCAAGACTCCATACCCAGGTGGATGTGACTGTAGAGCCCACACTACCTTTGTTAATCTTGTGATCACATCCCCTCACTTGGCAGTTCACCTTGTGGTCAACTAAGCATTGAATGGACTACTGTTGTACACTCTTAGTGCAGTGGTTCTCAACCTTCCTAATGCTGCAACCCTTTACTACAGTTCTTCATGTTGTGCTGGCCCCCAGTCATAAAACTGTCTCCATTGCTACTTCATAACTGTAACTTTGCTACTGTTGTAAACAGTCATGTAAATATAGGATATGCAGGATATCTAATATGTGACCCCGGTGAAAGGGTTGTTTGACCCCCAAAGGGGTTGAGGGTTTGCGTGTTTGGCCTGCAGATTGAGAACCACTGTCTTAGTGCTAAGTTTTTCATTTGCTTATGTCTTATATTTATATGTTTGTGTCCTCACCTCTCTCTAGTATATAGCAGAATTTGTATGTGTACTCAATGCGCCAATGAGGGGAAACTGTGTTCAGAGCATCTGTTCTCTGTTGTAAAGTTATTCTCACAGTGACAACCTTAAATATCTACAACGCACCTGGTACTGTAAGACAGAAAGCTGAGTGTGCAGTGTCTGTAGCCCCTGTCCTCCCTAGAGGAGTAGAGGTAATTGACTTCCCTATGGTCACAATGCTGGTTTTTTACAGATTTTTGGCTTTAAAAATCCTGATCCCTTGAGTCATAGGACAACACAATTTCAGATGTTTTTAAATTTTTAAAGCTCTTCTTCATTCTCTTAGGCCATAATTTTGACTTTCTCAGCATTGTTAACATTATCCTAGTTCCAGTCAGTAACCTCAATAAACAAAGATTCTAAGGTTTTACGGGGGACATGGAAGCATTCACTTACGACCAACCACACTGAACACAGCATCTATGTGTTAGAGCCTTCACAATGAAACTCTTCACAATGAAAAATGATCCACATTTGGTCTTATAACTCTATAGGATTGATTTTTTTTTTCTTATCTTCAGGAAATAATGCAAAGGCAACAGATCAATTAGTATGCAGATGAATTTATATTACCACCTAGAAATGACCTAACATTTGGAAAAGGTTTGTAGGGGTAATAAGTTGCTGTTGGAAATTTTATATAGACCAGAATGTAATGGCCAAAAAATACATAAAAAAATAAAATAAAATGCAAAGATGCTCTATTTTTGGCAAAGTACAAGCCTATGAAGGAATTAGAACTGTAAGTTGTGGATGTTTTAAGGTAAAAGTGTTCTCTGTAAAAATTTACTTTATATACATTTCTGTTTTTGTAACTTTATTGATCAAATCTATAGGAATGATTATAGTGTCCGAGAATTTGGACACAGCAAGAGTAGAAGGTGGTAGCGGCCAGTAGGAGGAGTCAGAAAGTGAAATATCTGAGTTAGAACTTTGTCCTCATGGTATTCCAGAGTTTGGTCTAATTGCTGAAGTGTTCCTGGTAACTTCTCACAAGCTCACCAACCACAGAAAGTCAACCAACCAAATCCTCCAATTGGTTTTATTTTTCCACATAGTCGTCTACTGAGATAGTTTTCTTTTTCAAAACCACAAATGTTTGACTTACTTATTTCAATGTTTTTGTTTTGTTTTGAATTTTGAGACTGTCTCAGTATGTAGCCCAGACTGCCCACAACTTACCATATTCCTGCTTTAGCCCCCTGGATGCTGGTGTTATAGATATGCAACGCCATGTCCAGATTCCTTGGCAAGTTTTCAGTCTTAACATACAGAAATTTCATATTTATTTTTGCTACTTTTCTCATCAGTTTCAGCTCAGTATCCCAAGTTTTTAAAATTTCTGGAGCACATCAGCAAGTCCATCTTACTCAGATAATCTCCATATTGTGTTAAGTTGTGATAATCATCATAAAAATAGCTAATTTCATGCTATTTGTTACAGACCAAGCACTACTCTAAATACAATACATTTTTATCCTCACAACATGCCTACAAAATGGTTATGATTGTATCATTCCTGCCAAAAAAAATAGTTTAGACAAGTATCAGAAAAAGAAGCAATCCCAGGCTGGATGCCAAATCCTGTTCTCCCAGCCTCTACCCAGTGTCATCACTGAATGTCTATTCTAGTCTCCACACTGGTACCACCGTCATCACTGGTACTGCTGTCATCATCCCTCACCTCCCCTAATAATTCTGGTAATAAAAGGCCAGTCTGTGAACAGAGCTCCAAACCACTCACTAGCAAGTCCTTCCTCAGTAAACATTTACCACTGATTCATGTTCATACATAGCATGACTCATATAATTGTTCATTCGCTTTAAAAGACCATTATCCACCTAAATCACACCACTTTAGCCACAAAAATATCCTGGCTATTCAAATGTTTTGCAGTTTTGAAAAGTAAAATGCCCATGATATTCTCTTTATCTGTTAACATCTGCAATTCTTATCAATTTTATTTTCTTTTTAAGACAAGTCCTCAGGCTGGAGAGATAGCTCAGTGGGTAAAGTGCTTGGCTATATATGCTTGTGGACCTGAGTATAATCCTCAGTGCCAAGGGAAAGTCAGGCATGGCTCTGTATGCCGCTGTAACTCAAATACTGATGTGAGGCAGGTCCGTCCAGGGGCTTCCTATCCAGATAATTTAGTGGAAAATAGTGAGCTCCAGCTTCGGTGAGAAATTCTTGTCTCAGAAAATGGTACAAAAAGGACTGAAGAAGACATGCAGTGTCAACCTCTAGTCTCTACAGGCACACGCAAGGGAATTGAGTACGCTACCTAATACTGAACATGATCTAAATGCAGAACACACACACACACACACACACACACACACACACACATCAGATACCCCATGGGTCTTTCATTTTTCTATGGGACTGTTCTAATCTCAATTTCAGGAACCCCAAAGACCTCAAGAAACCAATAATTCTATTTCAGAATGTACAAATGTTTTATATATATGTACTTTGCTCTGTGACATAAGTAGAGATTTTCATATAGATTCTCAAAGGACAATTATTTTAGTGTCTGTTTTCACTTATAAATTTTCCAAGATAATTGTATAAAACTCTTCATCACTGAATTCCTAACCATCTCATTTTGTTTTTCCACACCAACCTTTTAAAGCATTTGCTGAATTACTGTATTTGGTGGCAGGTTTTTTTTATTATTATTACTTCCTCACCAAACCTCTAAGTTCCTATTACATGTAAACATGATCTTGCTGTAATGATAACAACCTAAACCCCTCTCCACTCTGACCTACTTGTTAGCATAAGCTAGGGAACCTTTGTCTTCCAGGATCTATTAAGCACTCTATAAATATCCAAGTAAGCAAATGAATTGAGCATGAAACACTATAAAATCATTTCTTCAGTTCTTATTTATCATTTATAAATGAGTGTAAACATCGCCTTTCTCAGATCTAACAACAGGTGATTCTTAAGGAAAGGTTGGTATGATCTTGGTTCTAGTTCAGGAAATCTGCAACCCCATGGTCCAAGGCATGCACATTCCAATTGACTGAAATTGTTTAGACCCACATGGCCCTATAATTTTCTGCTAAGGAAACAGAATAATATAGACCTCAGTGCCTAAATTTTAAATTCACAGATACTTTAGTACCAATCTTAAAATTTTTGCATGCCATCTAGACAGAACCAAGCAAGTTGTAGACACTCTTTGAGCCTTGGTCCTGTATTAATTGGTTTTCTGTTACTGGGACAAAATGTTTAAGATACTCAATTTAGGGACTTAAGAGGTGGCTCTGCAGTTAACTGTTTAACAGTTTAAAACTCCCAGAGGAATTGGGTTCAATTCCCAGAACCCACTGGCATCTCACAACTGTCTGTAACCCCAGATCCAGGAGATCTGAGACCTCACACAGACATACGGGCAGACAATACGCCAATGCACATCAAATAAAAATAAAAACCTCATTTTAAAAGATCAACATAAAAGGAAGAAATATTTATTTGGGGTGACAGTTCCTTGGCTCTAGGCCTGTGGTGACACAGTGTATCCTGTCAGAATGTGTAATGGGGAGACATTTTTGCCTCATAGTGGCCAGAAAGCAAAGAGTTATTCAGGAAAGAGGTAGAGTCATATCTCCTTCAAGAGCATCCTGTCAAAGACTTAAATTCTTTCCATGTGACCCCAATATCCTAGGGTTTCCACCGTCCCCTGGAAGTGCTGCATGTTGGGAGCCATGCCTGTAATATATGGATAGTCTGCTAAATGAGTATCATAAGGCACATAGTAAATGTGAAGTAAAGAGTGGAGAGGGAGGCCTGTGCTGTGTGAGTGATAAAGCTGGTGGGGATAACCATAACTACACACTGACATGTCCCTCCCCGGAAAAAAGACCATGTTTAACTCATCTTGAGAATCATGTATCATGCATCAGACCCGAGGGCCTGATACATGATACATGATACTAACAATAGTCATTAAATTGATGGCCTACTACCAAGTACAAGATACTAAGAGCTGGATGAAACAGAGAAAAATGGAGGTGGGGGAGGATTGCAAAAATCCATGAGGGTAAAAATACAAACTTTACAGGAAAGCAAATCTAGATTTGGATTCTTGTGTCACTGCTTTGATAAATGTATTATCTTGGACAACGCTCTTTAAACTTCAGCTTCCTCTTCTGTAAAATGTAACTCTCCTTGCCTGTCTTCCAGACTAAGAGGAAGGGGAAGGGAAGCACTTCATGGTAGGCATGCATTGGCCTGCCTGGCACACAGCGGGTGTTTAATGAATGCAAAGGGACTGACCAAGTCAGTCCACAGCATGAGTGCCTTTCTCTGTCTGTGCCAAGTCAATGTGTACATTTTAGTGGCATATGCTTCAGGCAAGGAGCTTGACCTGCTGAATCTAAGAGCAACTGAGTTTTTTTTAAAGAGAAATAATGCAGAAGCACAGCTCCAAGCTACGTAACACCACTTGACCATCTCTTCCGAGGGAAGGGGTATGGGTTTTCAATCTGAGCACTTGACCGGTCGGATGCTCTGATGGAAGATAGGAAGGGAACACTTCCCTCTTTTAACCACCTTCTGCACAAACTGTCATGCAAATACTGCCTCTTGCTTTATGCAGAGCATTGATAAACCCCTGTGACTTGGTTATTTGCTTGGATTTTCTTCTGTTGTGAAGTAACTGAGTCAAGTATGTTTGTGTATAAACCAGCCAAATATTTCCTCTTAAATACTTGTGCTCTGAGTTGAACACAAGTGATTACTGTGTAATCATGTTTAGTGAGTCACCCCACCCTCCAATCCTTTAGTGAAATTCAGTGTATTTGTATTTTTACATAAACAGTGTGTTTTTACATAAGCTGAAAATAAGTGGAAGTCTTTCATCTCCCACAGGTTCCTCCAGGGGTCCCAGTCCTCTAACTATGGGGGCCCAGGACACCCTACCGGTTGCAGCAGCTTTCACAGAAACGGTCAACGCCTACTTCAAAGGAGCAGATCCAAGCAAGTAAGCCTGGGATGAGGCCTACTGTCTTCTTGAAGCCTGGTTCTATCTAGTGTAGGGGTAGGGTGGGGTGGAGGACACTGTCACCATGACAGCCCTGCCTTCTGAAAAAGAGTCCTGTGGATCAGATCCATACATTTAAAAATTCTCTGAAATTATACTGCCTATCCTTTTTTCAAAGACAGTCTCACTGTGTAGCTGGCTGGTCCGGAGATGGCTATATAGAGCAGAATGGCTGTGAACTCATAGAGATCTATCTTCCTCTGCCTCCTGTTTTCTGGTGTTAAAGACATGAACCACATCTTATGTGTGCATTTCTTCACAGAGAGATATACAGCTCTCAACACTCTGTACCAAAGGGAATCCTGACTCCAAACTGTTGACAGGAATCATTAATCTACCCTGCACACCAAACACTTGAACCAGACGACCGCCAAGTTTATCGTTAGCTTAATTCTAGGCCTGAGTCCCATCAATAAACAAAAAGAAACCTAAGTGAGCAATGAATGGCTCTTAGTTCTTTCTTCACTTACAAGAACAGGACTTGAAAAAAATAAAAACAAGAGGAATGCAAAGCAACAGATGTTGTGTTCACAAGTGGCATTACTAATTTTATTAAGCAGTGAGAATTAAACACAATCAGAGCAACACATTTTCATGGGATTTCACATGGTAAAGTATGGATCTGCTTTCTCCTTCTGAAACGTTTTTTCCAAACATTATGACTCTACTGATACACGTCTAGAAAACTAATAGAATTAGTAATCCAGCCCCCAAATCATGGGTCTTTCATTCTTCTAGTGACCCAGTCACTAGATCTTTCATTCTTCTAGGGTGTCATGGCTTTTTCAACAACTAAGTTTTATTCTAGATCTATAATAATACAAAGAAACAAACACTACGAGACTGGGGTTGATCCAGAGAGGTGGGACATGAGAGGAAGAGAGAGAATGAGAGAGAAAGGAGAGGGGCTCGTATAGGGCACATAAACACTGTCAGCATAGGCTGATAAACACTCACTAAATACATGTCAGTCCTGTAGACTCTGTTAGAGCAATTTGTCCAGCTGCCTATTATGGGAGTTGGAAGAACCACTTGTCGCTGACTGGCTGATGCCTTGAACACTGAGACTGATAAGAACTAAAAAAACAGAAGCATATTTATTTTTAAAAATGAATAAAATGTGGAGAGAATGTGTACTCTGTAGTGGAAATCCTGGGGGAATCACACAGTGGGTCCTTGCCTCTTGCCTTCTCACTGGCTTTCCTTCATTCACTCACTGATGTATTTAGAGAAGTCACTGATGTTCTCAGCTTCCACTCTGGCCCCTCTGAAGTCCATCTCCATATAGCACATCACTCCCATGCTCCAAACACTCATCTGTTCCCAGCGATCTCTAAGGTCCTGGGTGCTCTGTGCTCTGTTGAGGAAGAGCTTCCAGTCACACACAATTGCCCCCTCTCTGATCCAATCTGAATTGTTCCCTCCTTCTCATCTACATACCCCCTTATTCTCTCCACTTCCGCCACATTAGCCTAGAGCTGCTTCTCTTCTCTGCCTCATTCTGTCTCCCACTCAGTCTCTCTCTTTGCTTCACTGAAGTTTTCTCCCATGTATGTGAGCAGTTTAATCTCTCATTTCGGGTTCTTAACAAATTTATCAAACAGAATTTCTCATCCAGCCAACAAATAGCAGCCCTCCTCCCCCTTCACCCTCCCTAACACCTCCTCCATCCCACCCTCCCCTCCCCCACTCCCTCCATACCCCTAGCACCTCACACATAAATTTTTTTCCAGTTGTCCATTGTCTGTCTTTCCCTGTCCACTGGAATGGAAGCTCCAACAGATAGATTTTGACCCCTTTCTCCATTGCTGTGTCTTCAGCATCAAAGCAAGGCTGGGGGTGCTCCAGTTGTAGTTGCTAAATGACTCAAGCTGACTCCTTCATCTAAATTCTACAGAACACTGCACTGTACCAGACAGGAAACAGTAGGTGAAGATACGGAGGATGGAAAATAACGCGTGTGTGAAATAATCCAGAGTCTGGTGAAGAAAGGGTGTAAATATGATTCAGTGGAAGACAAGACCCTAATATTTTGACTACCCAATTTTATTTCCTAAAAACAAAATCTGTCTATGTGTCCAACCTAGAAAAGTATGAAGTAAGAAGGCTAAAGATGAGGATGGTGAGGAAGGCTTCAGAAAGGTCCTTTGAGCTGAGTGCTATAATAGGGGAAAGACTTTTCATAGTGGATAAGCCCAAGTGGGTTGGTTTAGCAGCTCAAGTGTATGCACACAGGGCATGCTCAGAGGAAGCTGTGTGCTCGGTGTCAACAGTGCAGTGCAGTCGCAGGGAAGAGATGTGTTTCTCATGCCCTTTCTTCCCATGCTTGAGGCTCACACAGTGCCTCACTAGAACTGGCTGCAGATCCCATAGCCCAGCTAGAGAATTAATCGCTGCCTACAGCAAGAGGGAAGGAAGAGCTGATTTTGCAGCCACATGCCACTTGGCTTGGAAATTTCTTCATTCTCTGTAAATGCTTCATTTGTTAATGCTTCATGGCTCCAGGCTTCATTCAAAAATGCATTTTTTCTTACATTTTGCATTATCTTAAACTTTCATAATTCAGATTCACATAACACATTGATGCTCACATCAAATGCTGATAGGAACAGTCATTAAGGTTAAAAATCTTTTCCTAAAGAAATAAAACCACATCAAACAATGGAATTAGTAATCTATAGTTATAATAATCTTAAGTTTTCATTTAGTGAATATGGAGAATATTAAAGCAAAGTAAACTCCATCTCTTCAGCACCCTCTGCTGACAAAGCTTTTTACCTGAAAAAGAAACACAATGTGATTTTTAATTCTAATTCTCCCAAAGTAGGTAGTAGAGAATGAGTTGGAATTGAGTTTATGCTGAAATTAATACTATGATTCTATATTCAATTTGGAAATGCAAAGGACCTATCCCTGAAAGAACTTTGAAAAAGAACAAAGCCAGGAGCTGGAGAGATGGCTGAGCAATTAGGAACATTTGTTGCTCTTGTAGAAGACTGGACTTATGTTCAGAGTACCCACATGGTAACTTACAACCACCCATAACTCCAGTTCTAGGGGACCCAGTGACCTCTTCTGCCCTCAGAGGGCACCAGACACCTATGTATATGAGTGCATAGTAATACAGGCAGGCAAAACACTCATACACAAAAAATAAAGTAAATCTCAAAAAATATTTTTTAAAAAACAAAGATGGAAGACAAATATAATATGATTTCAAGACTAGCATTAAGCTATAGTAAACAAGACAGTGTGCTTCAAATAGCTAAACTATCTCAATGCCACAAGATAATAGATCCAGAAATGGACTCCTATCTAGATAACAACTATAAGCACAATTTCCAATGTCCTTTGGGAGAGAAAAGATAGACCTTTCTCAACAACCAGAGGAGGAGGGCTGAGGGGAGAAGAGGAAAGATGGAAAATAAAGAAGGAAATCAAGGAAGAACAAAGGCCAACTGAGCTCTGCATCTCACACATAGAAATATTTACTAAAATGTTTTATAAAGGTAAATGACAAAGTAAATGATAAAAATTAGAAGAAAATACAGGTGATACTCTTTTGGTCTTGGGTTTAGCAAAGATTTCTGAGGTAGAACATCAAAAGAATTCCTGAATTCTTGAAACTCTTAAAGAGAAAATGTAAGTTAAAGCTTCCTTGCTCTCCCAAGTGTTCTCAGGACAAAGGGCACCAGATCCCCAAACCTGAGAAAAGGCTGCAAAGCTGACGCCTGATAAACGACATCCTCCTGGGATATTTGCAAGAAAATAGCTTAGAATTCAGTAAGAGAAAAGATGTGACTTAAAGACTTGTGGGGGAATCTGGGAAGATCATCTTCAAGGAGCTAAGGACACATCAGCACATGAAAAGGATCTGAGGGGACCAGCAAGATGACACAGCAGAAAAGACACCTTTACCAAACCTGAACATTCCCCAGAAAACCAGGTGACAAAAGGACAGAACCAACTCCTGCAAGTTGACCTCCATAGATGCTCCATAGCATGAGCACTTGAGTGTTCATGCATACACAGATTCAAAGATCAACACACACACACACACACACACACACACACACACACACACACACACATGCACGCACACACACATGCACACACACATTTAATTAATAACTGATTAATTAAATCTTTTTAAAAGATCTTACAATTCTTAGCCTTTTTTAAAAGTCAAGTTAAAATGAAGTCAAGTGAAATCTCACTACTCACCAAGTAGTTGAAAGGAAGATAGACTGTACCCAGTGCTGGTTAGTATGTGGAAATGCTGAGATACACACAGCTTCATTTTCCATTTTAGAAAACACTTGGGGAGAAAACAAGAAGGGACAGAGAGAGGGAAGGAAGGAAGAAAAAAAAGAAAGAAGACACAGAAAGAGAGGGCAGGGCAAAGAAAGATGCAAAGGCAGTTGGGCCGTTTCATTAAAAGGTAGAGCTATACCCAACATGAGTGATCCCTCATAGTTAGCAAGAAAAATTAGAACCACACCCACACAAAGACCTCCGTATACATTGACCACACCTTTGTGACTAATGAAGGCTGGAATGAACTCTAATATTCTTCAATGGGTGAATGATTTATTCTTTTTAAAAAATGATATATCCACTCCCTAAGAGGAAGAAAAGAACTACTGATGCACAGAACTGCGTGGACAACTCTGAAGCTAATTCCTCTGGGGAAGAGAGTCTGATTCCGCCCTCAAGCACAAGGCTGTTCAATGACAGTCTAGAAAGGGCAGAGTAATGCAGAGTGATAAAAGCATATAGAAAGTACCTGGGGTTGAGGAGTGTAAAGCTGGGCCAGGGAGATTACAGAAAGTCAGGAAGAAATGTTTGGGGACAATGGAAACATGGGGCTTGGTCATGTGTTGATTTCATAACATGCCAGCACATGAAATTCTACACTATAAATAACTACACCCTATCATCTTTATACCTCCATGAAGCCTTTAAGAATGATTATTATTCCTTCCATGCTATCATCTAACTGTGTTTTATTTTATATGACTAATTTTAACTAATTTTAAATAGGGAGATTAATGGACTGAAGAACTAATAAAGTAGATCTTTACCTTGGCACACATGAAGGACTCTGATCATACTACCCAATGAGCTAAAGTACGCCTCAGTGAGCTACAATGATAACATTCAAGGTATCATCTCCAAGTACACAAAAATCACAACAGTAAATGATTCCATTTGTGAGGCCGACTGCTAGATTTTGCGCTGGTCTTCTACAACCCAAACGTTTAACAAAACAGCCAGCCTCTTTGAGACCAACAATATGGTTTAACTGTCAATGGCTCTTACCCACGAGGCTGATGATCCGAGCCCATCCCTAGAGCCCACATGGTGGAAGGAGAAAACCCACCACCTAAGGTGTCCTCTGACTGCCACAGATGTGTGTGCATGCACCCACACTCAGTAAATATGACTTAAGGCCGTGATTTTCTCTTTGCTTCTGACATGTCAGCAGAGGGGGTATATGTTACTCCCCAAAATAGATTGTCAAGTCCCCTAAAGATAAGTTCAAACTTCCAGTTCTTAAAGTATCCACCAGTTTTAGAAACAAACTATATGTTTTCTTACAACTAAGGCGCTCTTAAAAAAGAAAATTCAGTACTCAAGTTCTCAGGCAAGCTAGAAATGACTTGGCGGTAGGAAGCATAATTGTAACTGTCTGTCTTTAGCTCTGGGTGTTTTAGGTAGTCAATCAACCTTTTCTTCTGCACTGCTCTGCTTCCCAGCATGCTGACCCTGTCTCTGCTCGTTCCTCTCATGTGTTTGGTATTTCAGGTGCATTGTTAAGATCACAGGAGAAATGGTGTTGTCCTTCCCTGCTGGCATCACTAGACACTTTGCCAACAACCCATCCCCGGCTGCTCTGACTTTTCGGGTGATAAATTCCAGCAGGTTAGAGCACGTCCTGCCGAACCCCCAACTTCTCTGCTGGTAAATATGATTCTGTAAACAATCTTAAAGAGATGATTGTCTTGACACCCTGTGTCTCGATAAGCTGTGCTCCCTTGCATGAACAACACTATGGTTGATTCCCTACAGTACAGACATACACATAGATTAGACACCCAGGCACGGGGTTATGTACTAACTGTCAGGTTTTCTGTGTGATGCTGTGTGAATGTATAGCTGCGTACGCATTTGTGTTTTAGTGACCAACTTCAAACAGGGTAAAGAGACATTTTTACAAAGCTTTGTATTGCTGACAATCTACACATGCCTTTTTTACTAATTAACAGTTGATAAGGGTAGTAGGTGATAAACACAATAATTGGAAAACTTCTTGTACCAAACACCTTTTTAAGTGAAATAATATTGGAACCATGGGTTACTCTTCCACATGAATTTGAAAACCTTAACTGTGAAACACACAACTTTACCATAATGGCCATTTTTAGCATGTGTAACACCAGGAAAGGCCTTGTGTGCTTGTCCCTGTTAATGCACACCTTTTCATTTCAGACATGAAACGTCTTCTGCACATGTGTGCTGCTTTGTGGTGGGTGTGAGAAAGGTCACTCTTGACAGCTTCCTACTCATCATAAAGTGTGGCTATTCTAGCTTAAAGTCTCTCTTCAAAGTGCCCACACTCTTCCTTCACAGTGGTACCAACATCATGTCCCTGAGCTATGGCAGTCACAATCGCTTCCTTCCCTGACTCCAGTCTGACCCTGCTCCAGTACATTTTTTACAGCCAATGAACTTTATGAGTTCATTGCTTTTTACTGTTTACTCACAGTTGACTAGTGGCTTCATGTGGCCCCTGGCCCAGAATCTCAGCTTGTTGCCGTTGTCTCTGAGCATCTACCCAAATCCATGTGTCCTCTTACTAGTCATTCTCCTCATTAGTCCCTATGTATCAAAGACGAATGGAGTCAGGTCTCGCATCAGGGCTTGCCGTGCTAATTTGCCCATCTTCTAATACTACCCTCCCCCTTCCTATGGCCCTACTTCCTCTCAGCTCCTCCACCTCCCCTGATCATCTTCTTGCCCTCTCCCACCCCACTAACTATCCCCAAAGTAAGTATGTCCCCCTGCCATTCTCCTAGAAAATCCCCATGCTTTTCATTAAAAATTGCCTAGCCACTTAAACAATTCATTCACCATCCTGTCCCCATGAGATAGCACAATGCAGAGGGCATAGGACCTGGATGCCATCCTTCATCCTGGATGAGGAAGCAGCTGCAAGACAGATCAGGCATATGTTATTGAACAAGCTGCTGAACCCCAGCTGTGAAGAATACTAAGCTTCTTAGAGGGCCAAGGCTGCATTCTGCTTTCCTATTAATGTGGTTACTTACCACCATTAAACTCCAAGACCATCTTGACTGTGAAGCTAGTTTGTTTTTTTTTTTTTTTTTTTTTTTTTTTTTTTTAATTAGATCAGCAGTTCACAACCTGTGAGTTCTCCACCCTTTGGGGGGGTGGGCGTCAAACAACCCTTTCACAGGGGTCCCCTAAGACCATCAGAAAACACAGATATTTACATTATGATTCATAACAATAGCCCAGTTAGATTTATGAAGCAGCAACAAAGATGATTTTCTGGTTGGAGGTCACAACAACACGAGAAACTGTATTAAAGGGTCGCAGCATTAGGAAGGTCGGGAACCACTGATCTGGATGCTCTTGGATGAAATCATGCCTGCTGGCAGAGGATCTTGGTGATGTTAGCTGTATCTGTCTTGGTTAGACCAAATCTTTACTTTTTCCATTTTAAGATAAGGACTCACTGAGTACACTAGGTGGGCCTCAAACTTGGAATCCCCTTGCCTCAACCTATTCAATTCTAGGATTGCAAGTGTGAACTACTGAATTTTTTAACTGGTTAGTTTCTGAAAGCCTCTACTAGTTAAGTCAGTTGAAAGGGAAACCTTTGTTGCACTGACTGATAAGTTTAGGTAGAAGAAAGTTAATGTGAGGAGAGCTATTAAGTATGGATGAGGAAACAGTCATCTGGTTGTCAGTCTGCTGGATCAATACGCAGAGCCTCACAGGAGTGTTGGACAGCACAGCAATGCCTCCCTGTGGGAATCAGGTGGCTTATGGGACACCACATCAAATTGCCATATGCCAAAACCATACTGGGGATCCTATCCTGTGTGGATGGTCAAAGGCAGATGCAGGAACTAGAGACGGTAAGCTAAGATGCTTCTTGTGCAGGTGACAGTACCCATGAGATGCTGCTCAACTGTTGATTTTCTTCCTGTCTTACTAGTGATAACACACAAAATGATGCCAATACCAAGGAATTCTGGGTAAACATGCCAAATTTGATGACTCACCTAAAGAAAGTCTCTGAACAAAAACCCCAGGCTACATACTATAATGTGGACATGCTCAAATATCAGGTAAGCCTATTGTATGGTCAGGGTTATCTTGTTTCACATTATAAAACTTACATTCTAAATTACCTAATATTGCATAAAAGTACCATTTCTTTTACTATTACTGAAGTACTGTGGTTCTAAAAACTGAAGCCTTAAGGAACCATGCAGGGACTAGTGAGGAGAACGTTAATCATACCCATAAGTACAAAGTATGGTATTTTGTTTTATTTGTTATAGAAACATGGCCCAAAAATGAAGTTGAAAATACACACACACACACACACACACACACACACACACACAATTAATTAAGATTATAAGTGTTGGAGCTGAAAAAAATAGATCAGAGGTTAAGCTAAGCTAAGGGAAGCATTCATTGCTCTTGCTAGGGAGACGGCATCAGTTCCAGCTCCCTAGTAGCTCCTAACTCCAGTTCCAGGAGACCCAAGGCCATCTTATGGCCTCAGCTGACTCCTGCATGCATGTGGTGCACATAAACTCACACGTGCACACACACATACACATACAAATAATAAATCTATTTTTTAAAATAGGATAGATACTGATAAGTGAGCTCAGCATAATTATGGTTAGAGCATAAGAGTTCTAATACTTTTAATTTTAAATGATTAAGGATAACTAACCTAGATTTTTTTTTCTCTTGGATAATAGTTCTAATGAAACTTATGGTAAGAAATAATGCAGTGACGGAGGAGCCCCTAGCCAAAGGGCTATTAGCAGCTGATGGGTGCTGAGGGAGTAGGGAGAGGTGAATTCTGCACCAGGAATTCAAACTGATATCACTGTGCTAAGGCAATATTTTATTATTCAAACCTGGCTTTTTCTTGTTCTGACTTCCTCACTGTTGGCTCTAACTAGACTGCATAGACTAGTTTTCCAGGCAGAGAACCTGGTTCGGGTCCTCTGACCTTAAGGAATCCCAAGTCATCTCCAAGGAAACAGATCTCAAAGGAATAATGACCATGCCCAGCATCATCTGCTTCCTTGGTTTGTCATGAAGAGCAAACACGACATGCATATTAACAGTTAACAAGTATTAAGAATCTGCTTCCTTGCTGTATGCTAGACATGAGGCTGTTCCTCCTCGGACCTTCCTGACAGTCTATGAGCTATGTTGTTTGTATAATTCCCATTTGGCAGATGAGAAAGCCATTGAGGCTGAGCAGGTTTAGTGATGTGTCCAAGATCAGTCAGGTTGCTGAGCCGCAGAACCAGAATTCACACCCAAGACTGTCTGTCCAGTCTTGTGACTGCAGCTTCTAACCCATATGCTGGCCCACCTTCCTAAGTACAGAAAATACATGTGTGGACTCTAACGTACTGTAGGGATTTCCACAGCTGACCTTGTGCATTTAATTGTCACAGTTACCTCAAGGGCCCCTCCCCCCCTCGTACCCCACCCATCACCTGCACATCACCACCTTTTCCCTGGGATCCCGTTTGTGAACACCAGGAGCAATCGTGTGACATTTGGCTTTATAAACCCAGTCCAGTGAAAGCCAACCACAGCCTCTGGTTTTAGATTAACAGTTGAGACTTACACATTCTCTCTCCTGTCCTTTTGGCAAGGTGTCTGCCCAGGGCATTCAGTCCACACCTCTGAACTTGGCGGTGAACTGGCGCTGTGAGCCTGCGAGTACTGACCTGCGCATAGACTATAAGTACAACACGGATGCCATGTCCACCGCAGTGGCCCTCAACAACGTGCAGTTCCTGGTCCCCATAGACGGAGGAGTGACCAAGCTTCAGGCTGTGCTTCCTCCAGCAGTCTGGTAAGAAGCTCCACGTTCTCCTCTGGCTGCTCTATCCTCTGAGAGGACTCCTGCTTAAGGGACTGCAGACTTTTTAGCATCAGGCTTGACTGTGGGAAGAGACCTCAGAAGGCCGGGTCGAGGACTTGGGTGGAAACAGGAAACTACTACAGATCAGTTGAGCGGAAAAGGCTTTCATCAGGGGAGTCCGATGTTTAGCTTACCGTGCAAGCACCCAGCAGAGGCTTTTCTCTGGATCTCAACTGAAAGTGAGTGTTACCCAGTGCACCGCAGAATGTACAGGGCCTGGGAAGGAGAGGAGTTGGCCACCAGAAAAATCCCGTGGGTCTGGCTCCTAACAGTTTGATTCCCAGGATCAGAAAGCATGATTGGCCTAACTCCTTCTCAACACACACACACTGGGGCCCAGGCTAGCCACTGTATTTGAAGATGCTTTCCTTTCCAGCTGCTGGCTAGGGAAAGAGCTGACAGGTTCATCAGCCTCCTCAACCTCCCGGAGCCGAGCCTCCCTTGGAGCTAGGACCTTAACTGCAGAAGAGTCTGGGGAATGCAGTGTTCCTACACTGAACTGTAGGAAGGCTAGCCGGTGGGAATCAGATGGGAACGGAAACTGCTGGGTGCTAGAACCATCTGTGATGGGGGGATGTGGAGGGCTTCCGTTTTTTTCACAAGTACCAGCAAAATGTAGACTACTTCTTTAAAAGTAATGTGGGGGCTAGAGAGATGGTTCGATGGTTAAGAGCACTGGCTGCCCTTCCAGAAATCCTGAGTTCAGTTCCCAACAACCACGTAATGGCTCACAAGCATCTGTAATGGGATCTCACGCCCTCTCCTGTCATGCAGGCATACATGCAAACAGCATATTCATAGACATTAATAA
This sequence comes from Mastomys coucha, assembly GCF_008632895.1. NCBI lineage: Eukaryota > Metazoa > Chordata > Mammalia > Rodentia > Muridae > Mastomys > Mastomys coucha. Next base: position 62,188,526 of record NW_022196900.1, read on the forward strand.
ATAAATGTTTAAAAAAAATAAAACAAAACACCAGGTGGTGGTAGGGCACATCTTTAATCCCAGCGCTTGGGAGGCAGAGGCAGGTGGATTTTTGAATTCAGGGCCAGCCTGGTCTACAGTGAGTACCAGGACAACACAGAGAAACCCTGTCTTGAAAAACCAAAAAAAATAAAATAAAATAAAACAAAACTAATGTGAGCTAGCAGTAGCCAGCACTGTCAGTGAAGGTTACCTCAATCCCACAGTTAACAACTGCTTCTTCTCATCTGTTTTCTGGGTAAGATGTATTCTAAGGACTGTATTACCCTCTGTTTATCTTGCGTTGCTCTGGCTCCTTAGAATAAGGAAAAAGGAAGTACCTTTATGCATGTAGGGGAACAAATATAGTGAGGCAGAGCTAAACGTTTTAAGCCCATTTAAATTTAGCACTATCTGGAAATGTGGTAAATGTGGCATCTACTGAACAAATTCTTTGTGTGTAAAAAAGCCCTTTCTTTTATTTTTAGGAATGCTGAACAACAAAGAATATTATGGAAGATTCCTGATATCTCCCAGAAGTCAGAAAATGGAGGTAATGTAATCACAGACTTAAACCTGACATAACTTACAGGCGTTAACCAACTATGAACCCACAGCCAAGTACCCCTAGAAGCAAGCAGAATGTTTAGTCTTTCTTTACTTAGTAACATCTGTCAAATCAAGTGGCTTTTAGTGGACCTTCCTCTCCCCTTTCCCACTAAGCCCTCAACTCACATAGACCATGCATGTGTCCATGCTGTGTCATGTCCCACGTAGATGTCTTTTCTTTTTCCCTCTGATGCTAATCACGGGCTGGAAAGGATATAGCCATCCTTGGGGCATGCCAGCATGCCACAAATTTCAAAGTACCATTCTGCTGACGTACTCGGACCGGTTGTTCACCGTACTCAAGGATGTATTACTCACCATCGTTTTGTAAATGAAGAATACGCTGCTTCCCAGGCTGCCCAGTTCTGCACAGTGCACCTCAAGTGCGATTTCCAAGTTGCGTGCTGAATGCTGCCGACCACTGTCTTGCAATAATGCTCTTCTTTTCAAGGTGTAGGTTCTTTACTGGCAAGATTTCAATTATCCGAAGGCCCAAGCAAACCTTCCCCGCTGGTCGTGCAGTTCACGAGTGAAGGAAGCACTCTCTCTGGCTGTGACATTGAGCTTGTTGGAGCAGGCTACCGGTTTTCACTCATTAAGAAGAGGTTTGCTGCAGGTAAGTGGGCAGCTATCCCTCCTGGAGCAGGAACTCGCTGTGATTTCTCTTGTCTTATTCTGCCTCCTCACAGTTCCTATCTCCACAGCCCATTAGAAAGCAAGCTGATGAGTGAATCAAGTACAGGTGAACCGGCAACTCCAGTGCAAAGGTTCTGGCTGCTTGTGCTGGATCTGTTTCTCGTGTTGGGCTGAGCTGTCTTCCCACCTGATTGAAGTCAGTGGGATAAGTCCTGCCACTGTATAGCCACACAAGACTGACAGACTAGGCTTTGACTTGAAAATGTATTTTTGAAACAGGAGAGAAAGTGTAGAAAATGTGTGGCGTGCCTAAGGCGGGGGAGCATTACATTCCTGGGAAGGGTTTTTGTTTTTTCCACCTACCTAACTTTCTGAAATTTAGAATTGTCAGGCTAAGCCTGAGAAGGTCTGATTTTTT